>NW_008332654.1:1824864-1825142 GCF_000622305.1 Nannospalax galili | reverse complement strand
TTATTTAGTTGTAGTAATTCTAATAGTTTTGGATTTTAAAATGACCATATAAAAGGAAGTTTAAACCTGTGTCCAAAAACTTGTATAACCCATTTACCTATGTTGTTAAATGTTGGTATAGAGTTGATTATCCTGTCTTTTATTTTATATTTTAATATCTATAGGTTCTGTGATAAGAACTGCACTATTCTTTCAGAAAATGGTCATTTGTAATATTTTGTTCTTGATTATTCTACTAATATTCATAAATTTTGTTTCTCTTCTTCAAAGAACCAGCT
>NW_008332654.1:1812497-1824788 GCF_000622305.1 Nannospalax galili | reverse complement strand
TTGGCATTTTAACTTTATATGTTGTTTATGTTCCACTTTGGTGATTTCTTATCTTTGCAGATTCCTTTCTCTTACTTTGGGTTTAGCTTTCTCCTTTTCAGAATTTCGGTATAGATCACTAGGTTATTTGTTGTATATATTTATATTCTTATGTCTGTGGTTCAAGTGTAGTTTGTCAAAACTCTTGTTGAAGCCCAATTCTGCTTGTAATGTTGCAGCATGACCAAGTCTTTAAGCTAGATTCATGCTAGTTTCTATGGGACTAGATAGCACTGGAGCCAGTCTGGCCCCTCTCCAAAGTCCCTCTAGTGCCTGTGTGCCACTACATTATGCCATCTTGCATGTTAGCACAGTAAAGACAGCGCTTCCTTCCCAGATGTGTACTGTTTGAATTTTCCAGCAACCAGAATTCTAAACTTCTTTCTTTCAACATTACTCAACATTAGTTACAGTACTTACAGCAACACAGAAACTGGCCAAAATCTTTCTTAGAAATAAGAATTTGTTTCTCTTGAAGTTGTGCTTTGCCACACTCTACGTTTGAATGCTGTATTTCAGTTGTTCACTTCAAAGTATTTCTAATTTTCTTACCATTTTATCTTATGAATGTTTCTTGAAATATATTATTTTGCTTTTAGAATATTTAAATTTTTCTAGGTAGTTTTATTATGGATTTCTAATTATACTTTGCTATCAGAGAATGTAATCTCTATGATTTTAAGCCTTTAAATGTATTGAGCTTGTTTTATGGTTTAACATATATTTTATCTGTTGATTATAACAAGTATATTTGAAAAGAACTTGTAAATTTGTAGCTGTTGATGTCATTTCCGTCACTTTAGTTAGATGAAAGTATTTAATAGTACTATTTAGATTGCTACTAATGTTTGGTGTTTAATTGTCATAAGTTTGGAAAGAAGAGATTTTTTTTAAATATATATTGCTTGACATTGTTATGGAATTCTCTATTTCCCCCATTCACTTCTGTTAAAATTCATTTCATGTGTTTTAAACTCTATTAGGTAGAATACATCAATAACTATCTCTTTGTCTGATAACCAGACAAAAAGAAGGCCCCATATTACGAGTTTTTGTTGTTGTTTGTTTGTTTGGTCTTTTCTTGAGACAGGGTCTCCTTGTAACACCAGCTGGCCTGAAACTCACTATGTAGACCAGGCTGGACTTTGAACTCACAGAGATCCTTCTGCCTTTGCCTCCCAAGCAGGAATTAAAGGCATGCATCACCACTCCCGGATCATATTATCAGTTTTTTCAAACAATCTTCTTTCTTCCTTTTTCATAGCTTTCCCCCCCATCCTTTGCATGAATACTACATACCAATTTATAAAGCAATGCATTGGATAGTTTAGAGACAAATGATAAAAAGTTATTTAAAATAGTACTGTTTTATAATTACATTTAAATTTTAATATCTACAGAGAGAATTAAATACAGCAGAGATTTCTTGTTGAAGCTTTCAAGTGTTTCCATCTGCAGACAAAAACCAGACTTTCTGCCTGATCATCCCATTGTACTTCAAAACCCAGTAAGTCATTTTCTAAATTTGTATCATAAAATTATATTCCACGTTTTTGTCTTTAACATTTTCATTTGATTATTATACCTAAATTTTTAATTTTTTGCATTATAAAATAATAGTGCTACAAAAAAAAGAATAAAAATTGGGGCTGGTGAGATGGCTCAGCGGTTAAGAGCACCAGCTGCTCTTGCAGAGGACCCGGGTTTGAACACCAGCACCCACACTGCAGCTAACAACCGTCTATAATTCAGGTTCCAGGGGATTCAACGCCCTCTTCTGTCCTCCATGGGCATTGCATGACATGGTGCACTTAGACACATGCAGACATAACACTCATATACATAGAATATATAAATAGAAAGCATAAAATCAAAATGTATATTTATAACCAGTTATAAAATAATTATTATTTTATAACTGGTTATAGCAATGGAATAATTGTATTTTGTTTATAAAATATTCTGCTGAAAGATTTTAAAAATATCATCTCATAGTCTAAAAGTTCTATTTTGTTTTTCAATTGAGTTCTGTAATCTACCTGGAATTTATTGTAAAGCATGGTATGAGGTGGGAGCTGTTTGATTTTTTTCTGCATGGATATCTAGTCATCCCAGCAATATTTAAAGAAAGGACAGTTGCCTATGGCAAAGTCTGCTAGTGGGCTTTCTGTTCTACTCAGGCTTTGTATATAGATCACCCAGTAACTTCCATGGCTTTGCTGCTGGCCCTTTATATTTCTATATCAATCCATCGAATCTATCAAAATAAGTACACATAGTGGATAAATAATGCATCCTTTTGGATGTTTATGGAAAGGACATGGTTTTGGCATCAAATTTGGCTTCAAATTTTAGCACCATGCTGCGTATTGGTGGCTCAAACTTTGACAGTCACGTAACCTTGAGATCCAATTTTGCAGTCACATATAAGGATAGTAACTGCTATGTGGATAGGATTAAATAAAATAACATAAAATTGCCAACTAAGATGCCTATCCATCATAATGCATTCAGTAAATTATTTCTGTCCCTACTAAAATTTGACTTTGTTATCAAAACCACTATTTTATTTAGGTAGAAGCAGCAGTAATGTTAAGATAAGACTTGGTATATAACCCTGCTGAGAAAAGTTCTGATATAGGGTAGAGAGTACTACTTCCTATTTCCATTTTGGGGACTCTAAATCTTGAAAGTCCATAGCATTTATTTCCTCAGTTATGGGTAATTTACAGAAGGTAAATGCACTTGCTACAACAGCATGAGGACCTGCATTTGAATCCTCAGAACCCACAGAAAAAGCGGGGCGTACATGGATATGGAGACAGGCAGATCACTGCGCTTGCTGGCCACCACCTTAGCTCCCAGATTCAGCAAGTGATTGTCTCAAGGGAATAAGGTGGAGAGATAGAGCAGGATACCAGCATCCCCCTCTGACCTTCATGCATGCACAAGGGTACACACCTGTCACAAAAATCTTACACATATACCACACAGACACACACATACACACACCACAGCCACACACACAATAACTAAATGAATAACATCTCCAAAGTTATAAGCTATACAAATTTTATATTAATCATTGTTAATATCAATATTTCATATTTAAATTTACATGTCTCCAGCCAGTTAAAAATTTATTTTTATTTTATTCTATTTTGTGTACATGTGTGTGTTTGTGTGGGGAGGTGGGGGGATGTGGGTGTATGGGTGTATGTGTGCCACTGCATATGTGCTGAGGTCAGAAGACAGCTTTACATAAGTTGGCTTTCTCCACCATGCAGGTCCTGGGGATGAACCTCAGGTCATCAGGCTTGGCAACAGTGCCTTTATCTACTGGGCCCATCCCAGTAGTTCTTCAGTGAGTTTTCCAAAATTGAATCAGGATAGAAATTTTTTTGGACCAGGCATGGTGATGCAACACCCTTTAATCCCGGAACTTGAGAGGCAGAAGCAGGTAGATCTCTGTGAGATCAAGGCCAGCCTTGTCTACATAGCAAGTTCCAGGCCATCTTAGGGCTGCAGGGAGATCCTATCTCAAAAAACATTAAACAATGTTTTTTTTTTCTCCCCACAAAATCTTCCAGAAAGGAATATTTAGGACGAAAAAGAGTACTAGCTATTTTCTCACCTGTGTGAAGACCTTAGGGAACACATAATTTCTTAATCTTTAAGAATAAGTAGAAATTTTAATTCTACATAAAATAAAATCACTTTATTTTCAGACTTACTATTTAATATCACTTTATTTTGCTAATAAAAGTTTGACAAACTTATTTTGAATAAACATACATTAGAATTGCTTACTTTCGCTCTGTGCATTAATAACATTTAAAAAACTAGGTATCAAAGAAACAAACTCAACAAGCTTAGAATACCATGTCACATATTTTTAAATGGATTACACAAGTTTATCGAAACACAGACCTGTTTTCTATTGGACAATTCTAGTTACTTTAATAGTGTCTATAGTAACATGCATTTAGATCTTAGTAGGCTCACAGTATTTGGTTGAATAGACTAATGTGTAAAAAACATATTCAGTTAGTCTAATTGAGAAATCATCTTTCCTTCTCTATTACAGGAAAACAACCAAAGTTTTAAGTAGCATTTTAAGAACAGATGAATTTGAAGATAAAGAATTATTCATTTTATATTTTGGACACCTGCAAATGAAGTGGATCTAATAATAATAACTAATGGACTGTGACAATTCTATTTATTTTTACTTTTGATGGTTGGCTATTTGGCTTCTCATAAGATGAAAAAGAGATGTTTTAAACTATAAAGAATTTTTTAATCAGTTTCAGCTTTGCAGGTGGTTTCCTACAAAAACTGGGAAGTAACACTCGAAAGTGGGAATTTTGTTAGCAAAGTGGGAAGACTGTATTTATCATTTGCATGCTACTTGCAATTCTTGTTTTCATCACTTGTAATAATGGAATGAAAATGTAAGCTGTAAAGGTTCTCAAATATAAAGTATTCGCTACAAGATATATATGGTACATAATTTCTTCTTGTTTTAAAGTTGCTTTTATTCTTTTTCCCACAAATTTCATACGAGCACTTCAGCAGACCATTATGATCTCTCTGCAGGCATAGAATGATTCAGGATGTTCAAAACATGTTTATCAATGGCAAGAGGGAAACTTTTTAATACACATTTCAGATATGAGATTGATTGATCTCTAGGTTCTTAATAACACTGTCTTAAATTCACAGTTACTAATGGAGATGGTAAATCAAACTGAAGTTGAAAAGCAATTTACCTGATGTCACTAGTCAGACTATATGGTTAGGAGTTGAGCAATTGAAAATAAAATTGATATTTTCGTCTCCAATAGAGGAAAAATTTAGGTATTTGCAAATAATGGAGGTGCATTAAGTTTCAACCTATATAACAAGAATATTTAAATAAAGAATTCTGGGACTTAAGCTTTTAATTCCTAGAAAGTCAACAGTGTTAAAAACATTGCAGATAGAAAGGTAAGTATAAACTCACTTCTTCTGTTCTCTTGGGTCCCAGGGTCTATTAGTGAGACCTTCAAGGGTCACCAGTTAGCAGAAACTTCACCTTTCCCTGAGTGGGAACTCCTAAAACCAGCACCTTTTTATTTACTCCTTTGGGGACTTGTCCAGATTTCACTAGCCCATAGTTGATTTTCTATCTTGGTCTTTTAGTAACCTCTTTTTTACTACTTTGCTTCCCAGAGAAAGTATTGTTCTTTTTTTCAGACAGGGAAAAAACAAAAACAAACAAACAAAAACCCATCATTAAGCACAAATTTATTGCTTAATTTAAAAATGAAATATTTATACTCGTGGCTCCATTTTTTCATGTATGTTTTGCTCCCTACTATTTTCCTTTGTTGTCATAGGTTTTAGTGTGTGTATAAATGTGTATTCACACATACTAACACACACAGTCTTGCAAACATCCAAAAATTTACATGTAAAAAGCTGAGATCAGAATTACTATTGGAATTACTTGATTTATTACAAGTTCTGATTCTTTCTTGAAATATTTATAAAACTCACTCAAATTTACAAGCAGAAGGCTTTTCTACATGCTCTGTTGCTAAGCAGAACCCTTTTTCACTTATATTATTACCATGCTACTTTATGGAAACTATCTGGTACCAATGAGATTTTTGGGTTTTGTTTGTTTGTTTTGAGTTGGATACTGAAGTGGACCAATTAAGCCAATGTTTTGTTGATAATAATTTGCATTTCTAAAGCACTTATAACCAGCATTTTGAAGAAGAGTTTGTATGTTGAAGGTCCCATAGATATAAAGGTCTTTCAGTCTTGTTTCACTGTGTACAATCAGATTGAGACCACAAAGACCGTTTTTTTGTACATGTGTATAGTTTATCTCAGTAACCATTGTATAAGTCCATGTTTTTGCTTTGCATATCTGTTAAAAGAGTTAAGCCAGACATTGATTCATAGTTCTCATCTTCAGCGTTGAACACAGCTATACACATATATTTTATGTGTGTATGCCAAAATTTGCTATTTACATCTAACAAAACTATAAAATTTATTTAGATTGAAGACTGAAAGCAAAACCAGTGCTCCACAAGTTAGCTTAGACAATACTGTAGGTCAAACCTTGTATTTATGAAATTAAAGATTTCATTCAATCTTCCTTTTCCCGTTTCCAATGTAAGAAGGAAAATTTGACATGTTTTTCATGAAGACATCACCCCCAACCCAGGTTTCACAGGAATTTGGACTAAAGAATAAGACGGTAGCACATCTCTACTTGTATTGTCATAGTGTCTGTAGCTAGAGCTTGGAGAGAAGAGCAGATCAAGTATACAGTCTTCATTATCCTATTGTAGAAACTATGAAACGAATGTTCAGCCCTAAAGCTGCTTGTTTTAAATTTCCTCTTTATTCACTTGTGTTTAAATTTTAGTTTTAAAGTACTGTCTTTAAAAATATTTATTTAAATGCAAATGTCTGTTTTTCGTACGGAAAGTTAGCTATCTGGGCCATATACCAAAACTTTATGCTATAAAACTTAGATCTAACGTCCCCAAAGTAAAAACTTTCTTTTTTGATTGATAATGTTTAACTTACAGAAAATTATGATACTAACGAATAATGGTGTTATATTAATAAATGGTACCATAACTTACCACGGAATTGTTCACTGGCAAAATAGCAGGTTACAGCATGACAGGTGGGTAGGGTTTCTGCAGGCTATAACCAAGGTTGTTTTATGCATCTATATTCACTTTTAAAGAATTATTAAGAGAATAGTTGTGGGATCATGTGATGAAAATGGAGTAGACCTTACTGAAGAATGCTTCTCTCACAGAAACATGTATTACTAGGAAAGTCACAAAGCACTAATTTAATCTTTTATAGTATATGACAGTTTACAAAAATCTGTCCTATGAAGTAATGCTCTAAAAGTTCTCACTTAGCATTTTCTCATAGTTTTCACAGTTTTATCACTTTATACATAAATGTATTTTTCACATAGGACTTTGCCACAATGATGGATTACAGTGTAGCAAAGTAGTATCAAAGATTGCGAGCAACAGTACATTTGGCAATGTACAGAATACACTTTAGAAGAGTTCACTAGAGTAAACACACTGAACAAAAGTACACCACAGATCAGCAAGCAGAGAGAATTTTAAATAGGAACACTTGTTTTGTGCTTGGAACAATAAAGAAAATGTCTAGACATCTAGTTGTTGTTCAGGATCCACCATGAAGCTGAAAAGAGAAAAAAAATAATAAATAGTGGAAACATTCTCTAGGGCAAAGAAAGTCCAAATTGTAGAGAGATCATCTCTCTCACCTCCAGTCTGCGTAATTAGGTATTTTTCAAGTCTCTAGACTACTTCAGATGAGATTGAATTCTTCCTAAGTAATTGTCATTTACACTGTATTTTTCTTGTTCTTTGTTGTGGTCCAAGACTTTTTGTTATGTATGAATAGGGCTTGTCTTACCAACAAGAGTCTAAACTCCCTGCCGTTAAGTCATGCTGCTCTTGCAGTCTATCTAATTCTAGCTGCAGTTAGGAAATGTGTAAGACACTTCCACATTCACATTTCAAAGGGGTTGAGTATACGCAAGTAGGTGCATTATAAATACTATTTTTCCTATGTTTAGATTTTAACACCAGAAATGTTTGTTTGTTTTTCTGATAAATATAAATACTTCCAAACATAACCTATGGCAAAGAAGCATGGTTGTTGGACTACTGTGAGAAACTGGTGAATGGAAAGGAGGAAACTTTGCTTTTAAAGTTGTTGAATTTGCTGGCAATGGGATTTTACTTTCTTGTGTGTCTTCTTTCTCTATGTCACAGAAGTTCTGCTCTCCGAGTGAAGCACTTGGCTCCTTCTGCTTAGTGGGTTAGGTTGGTTAGTGGTCTGCACTGCTGTATGCCAGTATGCCTCATTTGACTGATTTTTTAAATTAAGCAGGTCAGAGGGATATATTTTGGTTTGCATACTTATATCTGGATGGTATTTGGCTTAGTTACTTTACCTCTTGAGATGTATCTTGGGTAATCTAACAATCTTAATGAAAAAGTGACCTTATTAGAAATAATTTCTGAACTAAATTAAAAAACATCTTAGCCTGTATTTCTAAATATAATTGCTGCCTTTTTCAAATTTTAGGCTTAAATATGTGCAGTAACTGTGGTTTTTTTTTTATTTTTAACCTTCATAGCTATATAACATACAAAATGCACAAAACTGGTCATTAAAATTAGTACTAGAAGTTGTATGGCCATTAAAACCCACAAATAATATTTTCACACCAATTTCAGCTTTTTGTTCAAGAAGAGGTTCCTGGGATTACACCTATGAAATTTGGAATGTCCCAATAAATATTAAAATCTTGTTTGAGGCAGGTTTTAAATTGTGGTCAAAGCCAAGTTTAGTTTACATTCCGTTATGTTCCTTCATCATTGTTGAGATTAGATGTGATATGAAAATTGATACAAGGTAGGGCAGCGATTAAATAGTATTAAACTGAATTAAGTTTGAGTTCAGGGAACAAGAGTTAATCCAGTTTTATTTGTGTTCAAAATTTCTAAATTAGAAAGTGCAGAGAGATATGGTGTGCCAGGGACACTAACAGTGCACTGAAAGTCCATCCAAATATTAAAGTTGGAGCAGGAAACTGTAGCAGGTTACTTTATATTTACAACGCTTACAGGAGCATTTGCCCCACCCCTCACTGCTATTTAGCCCATTTTCTGTTATTTTTCTACTCTATTTTTGATCAGATGTTTTCTGACCTTGATAGACTCCAGACTCCAATAAGTATAATATTCCTTTTACCTCATTGGATCAGCAGTTTCACAACTGGGATATTTGAAAATAAATATGAAGACAGGCAAAAATAGATCAGAACCAGTGAGATTTTCATGACTGAGTATCAGTGCACTTATGATGTGAAAGTTTTTCATTCTTTTAGGAAAGCTATACTGTTTTGTGCTCTCAAGTTCTAGTACTACATTAGACTAAATGAAAAGATAAATGCCCATCCCATATTCCTGCATTCTATCAGCAAAGGCTATAGTAAGTCCTATTTGCAGAATTTATTTGCAGGTTGAAGCTGTTTAAAACAGAAAGTTCAAGCCTGAATAATAGCTAAGTTAAATTTTTGTTAGATAAATAGAAGGCAATAGCCTCAGTCTGTTCCTTAATAACCTGCTGCCACACTTCCCCGACCTTTCCCCAAGCTATGGTGCCTTGTAATATAAATTGAGTCAAGCTATGAAGCATGAGAAAGTCAATCATATACATGCCTTTCTTGTTTGAGGATTAAACATTGCTATAAAGTGAGAGACATTCCCTATGAGTGCCATTCTCCAAGCAGACAAGCATGTTCCCCAGGAGCTGTAATGGCACACCAATGCTCTGGCTCAGATCGTCGGGACCAGCCAAGTTGAAAGCATTCACATCTGCCCTCTCTGTCTTCTTCACCAGCTTCAGTTCCAGAATTCACTTTCTCATGCCCTATTTGTTCCTCATTGCATCAAAATCTACCTTAGGTTCAAATTGCTAGCACTCTATTAAGACTGTTCTTCCGAGTCGTCATCTTGTCAAATCCAGTTTCCTGTGCCATTGTTTCAGTCGCTCCACCATACATGCCCCTAGGAGCACTGTGCCCTTCCTTGCATTTCACTCCTGCTTTGACACTGCCCTGTCTGTTCCACTTCTCCTCCTTCGACTGGTGCCCCTCAGACTCCTTATTGAAGGAAGCTCTCCTTCCTCTACAGATCTTTACCCAAAGGCATTTCCCAGGCTTCCCTCAATGTTCTGCACATTCTCACTAGTCCCAGCTTCAGGAATCGTCTCTGGTGCTTTGCTCCTGGATGCTGCATTGGTAGCTGGAGTTCCAGCCAGCTTTTTTTTTCCTTCCCTAACCTGGCTGGTCATTCTCTCTCCACTCCGGGATGACAGCCTTTTTCCCTCCTGTCAGTTACTACTGATTAGAACCTGCAATGACTCCAACTTCCTTTTCATATAGCTAAGATATTTTCAACCTTAAAGTTGAGAATGATCACTTCTCTAAGCCCAGAAAGTACAAGTTACTTGTAGTGGTAACTATTTCATGCCTTGAGCTGTGTTTTGTGTAAATGTGTGCCTTTTGTAAAAGTTCTGATCAAACTGAATAGAGAGTACTTTATCTGTAGAGACTGTTTTTACTTGGCCACCTCAGTTACCTCCTGGCACAGTGCTTGGTCAGAACAGGAAGGATCTCAGTGGGTGCCAGTAAATGGGCTAAGCACCGATGCCAAGCACATATTACTAGTCAGTAAATGTCTGTAGACTCAGGAACTGACTGTATGGGTAGATAACAAGTGAATTTGGGCTCTCAACCTTCTTAACTAAGCTTTGTCTAGTCATCTTAGACAATTTTATTCTAACCTTTTTCCGTTTTTTCTCCAAATTATACTTTACTTGATTTACTTTAATAGCTATTATAATGAACATTTCTAACATAATTCTAATCTTCAGCCTACATTTACTTATTTCAAACTGCATTCCGTATACTAAATTGTAATATAGTCAAACATTTAAATAATTTTTAATTGTCATGACTTAGACTTAAATTCCACTAAAATTCTGAAGGTAAGCCAACCACTAACAATAGGTTTAATACTAAGAATTACTAAGAACTGAAGACAATAGAATAAAATCTCATTTCTCCCCATCTCTCCAAATGCTGTATGAAGAGACAGTGGAGAAGGCACCATTGATAAAGTGTTGGGGAGCATACTGTCTTTCAAAATCAAAAGCTAAAGAAAGGAGACAGAAGCATGATCCCAGGTCATTACCAGGAACTAGCATAGTAGATGTGAGTTCCGGAGTTTCCAAGAAATCCACGTTACTTCTTTGGAAGGTCTTGCTGTAATTCATCTGAAGGTGGCTGTACAAAGGATTACAGGTTAAAGCTGTGCATTTTTATTCCCAACCTTCCTAAAGGAAGGATAGCAGAGGTCGAATTCAAGCAAGATGTCACGGTTTGAGTTGATTTAGACTAAATGCCTGGATACAGACCTCTTTTAATGGTTATTTGTCTTTAAAGAATCTGAAAAGTAATCATTGTCATCAGAAACTTAGAAGAAATGGTATTTAAGATAACCACACAAACACGAACAGTAAGAGGAGGTTTTTCAGATTTTCAAAAGTTTAAAAATGAAAGTATCGGCTATCTGAACAGTTAAAAAATAGTATGCCTGTAAACATGAATTTCCATTACTAGAAAATAAAATTTAATCTACCTACAAGGCTGGAAATGAGTTGCCTTCAAGAGTATCTGCCTAGACTGCTCTTGGTGTCATTTGATCTATATTACAGCACAAAGTGCTACAGTTACTCATCAGCAGAGCTAGAGGTAGAATCCAAGGCATATGGGACAGGCACTCCACTGCCCAGCTACCATCCCAAGTTCGTCTTTTGAAGCCACAAAAATAATTTAAGGTGAAATATGGATCAGCTAAATTTCCTCATGTTCTTCTACTTTTATTACCATAGTTAGCACCCTAAAACATGGATTTATTGGCGATACCTGTTTTTTGTACTGCTTAAAACCTGGAACTATTTATATAACAGAAGAGCAAAAAGTCCATTCATTGCTTATTTTTAAATCATGTATTTCTTAGTTATCAGTAATTTTACTTTCAAAATTGTTTTTTTTTTTTTTATTTTCCAAACAACATCTTTTGGTCTCTTCTTCCTCCTTTATTTATAATATTTAAGGATATTTTTAAAAGTTATGATTTACTGGGCATGGTGGTTTACTGGGCATGGTGGTACACACCTTTAATCCCAGACCTTGGGAGGCAAAGACAGATGGATCTCTGTGAGATGGAGGCCAGCCTGGTTTACATAGCCAGTTCCAGGCCACCTGGGGCTACAGGGAAATCCTGTCTCAAAAAAGATAAAAATGAAATAAAAAGGTATGATATTAGGCCTGAAGAGATGGTTCAACAGTTAAACATAGTGGTCCTAAGTTTGGTTCCTAGCGCCCATTGTTGGGTTACTCACAACTGCCTGTAACTCCAGCTCCAGGGGGATCTGACACCTCTGGCCTCCTTGGGCAGCAGCACACATGTGCACATTTATCTACACATAGACACGTAGACACACACAAGTATACATAATTAAAAATAATGAAAACACCTTTAACCCCAGCACTCAGGAGGGAGAGGCAGACAGATCTCTGAGAGGTTGAGATCAGCCTGGACTACATAGGGA
>NW_008332654.1:1793235-1812137 GCF_000622305.1 Nannospalax galili | reverse complement strand
CAGGCCGACATCTGTGAAATCAAGATCAGCCTGGACTACATAGGGAGTTCCAGGTCAGCTGGGGCTACAGGGAGACCCTGCCTTAAAAAAACAAAAAATAAATTATTTTAAAGTTATGATACTAGCTTCTGTGTATAGTTTTAAAAACAAAACGAAACAGTCACAGAGCTTTCACAGAACTTTTAATAGTCTCTTTATGGAACTCCGCATCCCCACCACTCCTCATTCCTGAGGTATCTGTGACCCTGTCTGATTCTGCTTCACTTTGATCAGTAAACTGGAAGAGGGAGGAGGTAAGAAAGGGAAAAAAAAGAAAGTGGGATCAAGTACCTGTGGTTCAAGAGGGAAGTGACTTAAATATAAATCTATGAAATAAATTCTGAAAAGCACAGGATTCAGGGCAGTGAAGGCAAGACAAGTTTGAAGGTGAGGTAGCCCCTGCAGGCCTGGGGGTCTGTAATCAAAGCTACTCAGTAGGAGGCGGAGGCAGTAGGATTTCCTAGTGGGCTACAGAGTAAGTCCAAGACTGGCCTGTACAATTTAATGATCCTAGTCCAAAATGTAAATTTAAAAAGATGTTGGGCTGTATAACTCAGTGACATGCCTAGCATGCTTAAAGCCCTGGGTTCAATCTCTAGCACCACACACACAAAAGTATAAACAAAGGCACTTTTCCTACAAACCTGAAAATTTCAGCATGGATATTTTCATGCCTGGTTTCAAAACACAAGTTACTCTTGCTCACAACTTACCTATTCCACACACTACTGTTCTCCCAGAATTCATAAATCATGTAGCGAGATTCATTTGAAAGCTTCTGTATAGAAATGCTGAAACAGAAAAGACATGATTAGCCTCTGGACATTAAAGAAGCAAACTCACCTGCCAGGCTGGGGGGATGGAAAGTGTGAATGCAGGAGGCATGGCAGCCCGCCCGTCATTCCAGCACTTGAAAGGCAGAGATCCTTGGAGCAAAGGTACTAGCTAGACCAGCTGTGCTCCTAGCTATGGGTTTAATGCCAGAGCCTCATGTCACAAAAGGTAGAGAGAGATCAAGGAAAATGCCCAATGTCAGCTTTGGGCCTTGATCTGTGCATACAGGCAAACATACTACATACAGACAGCATGCAGAAAAGAAGCAAACTGATTTTTCCAATTGTACATGTAGTATGCAGTAACAGAATATCAAATGACTTTACTCTGCTATTTGGTGTGTCCAGCATAAAATGTTTTAGTTTAATAGTACCTTTGCAAAAGTTTATTCATTCGAAGTTTTATTGAAGCTGGGCCTCATGGTGGCACATGCCTTTAATCCAGCACTTGGAAGGCAGAGGCAGGCAGATCTCTGTGAGATCAAGGCCATTCTGGTCTACATAGTGAGTTCCAGGCCAGCCGGGGCTACACGGAGATCCTGTCTCAACAAACAAAAAAGAAAAAAGATTCAAATGAACAAGAATGAAGGAGGGGCATGTTCTAAAGCTTTTGAAAGTGAAAATCAAGTGGCTGTTGCATACAAAAGCTTAATTCTGTTCTGAAAGGACATCTTTTTCAGTCTAATATTTAATAATATGTTCAGATTAGGAAGCAAAAGGAGAGATTAAGAAATTAGGATTTATCAGTGAGTCAATTCATGCAGAGTTAGTATTTAAGGATGGCCAGCAGGTGGCAGTAACTACATAGAGGAATTTTAATACTTCCTTGTTCTCAGGATTGTTCTGTTTTTCATAGTTTATATAATTTGGTTCATTAGATATGATCTACCAAATGTTACTAGCTCAAATTTAGACTTTTCTGAGTAAATATTTACTATACAATAATAATTGAATATAACATGGGGTTTGTAATTTTCTTAACCCAGGGGTTCATGGATAAGCTTTGAGGTGTGTTCCATAAACCTCAGAAATGATGTGAAATTAATGTGCATATATGCTTTCCCTAGGAAGAGAATCTATAGACTACTTCATAGTCTTGAAGGTGTCTCTAGTGCCCAAATTTAACCTAAAAGTATAATGGAGGGATTTCAACCCAGTTCTGCTTTTTTTAGGATACACAGCCTAGCATTTCAGGCCTTCCATCAATTGGCTTCACTAGGCTCCTGCAAACTAATATACTTATACCACCCATTCTATTAAAACCCCATTTAGCATGCTATGTGAATGTTTCATTTTCTGGACTAGGCCTCAAAGTCCTGTAAACCTGTAATCTCAGCATTTGAAAGACAGTTGCAAGAAGATCTTGAGTTTGAGGCCAGTCTGGGCTAAGTGGTGAGATATCCCTCCAAAAACCAAACAAAAAAACAGAAAAACCAAGCATTAGAGATGTAACTCAGTGGTAGAGCACTTGTGCAGCATATGTAAGATCCAGTGTTTGATCCCCAGCATTGCCCTCCCAATGAAACCACATTCAGCACAATGCTCAGGCTTTTGCAAGGATTAAAGGGGAAGGATATTACCATGTGATATGATAGGGTAGTGGCTTAAAGAATGGCCCAACAGCTTCCACTTATGTGGCATGTCACCTGGCGCCCATGACTCAACCTCCGTTCTCCCTCCATGAAATGGTGATAGTAGTAGTTCTCCGAGGACTTGAGAAAACTCCCCTTTATTCTGGGCTTCCTTCCTTCCCTGAGTGCATACCCTGCCCTCCCTCACAGGGCCAACCAAGGAAGAAAAGACACAAGAGGGAAACGCTCCCATACTCTCTACAGAGCTCTGGATACCAGGTCATTTTATCTCTAGCCGTACTGATGGATGGTTAATGCTCCACTGCACCCCCTTCTTAATTCTCAAGGGTTCTAAGTCATGTTCCCTAGGTCCTTGACATGGAGTTTTGAACACATTGGAGTTCTAGAATTTCATACCTGAGAATAGCTTCAATGATCACTTTTTGCATTTATCAACTGTAGAATTCTAGGCCAGGAACATGGCTTTCTTTTCTCATCACAAGTGGGGATCTTATGTCTCAAGTTAGATTCTAAAATCCTTGAGAACAGAAACTGTTCCTTCTCTGGTGTCGAGCTTAATTCTGAGAGCATATACATACATATTCTACTGGTAGCTCTGTCACAAAACAGATTTTAATGAACCTTTGTGATTACAAAATAACTAAGCATTGTGTGTGTGTGTGTGTGTGTGTGTGTGTGTGTGAGATACATCAGTTCACACAAATGATCTACTTGAGGTTTTCAGCATTTTTTAGCAGGGTATATGTATGCATGTGTATACACGCTCATACCAGCTTGGGTGAGTGGCTGTCAGAGGACAACTTGTGGGAGTCAGTTTTCTCCTTCCACCATGTGGGTCCTGGGGATTGAAATCAAGTCATTGGGCTTAGGGGCAAGCACCTAACCCTCACCAAATTCTTATAGAACACCATCAACTGAGTACTATGACAAAGCCTGTCAGTCCTCAAAATGCCAAGATTCCTAGTAAATAGTCAGCCAAAGTTCTAATTCAGTTGCCTGAATGTGGCAAAGTTATTATTGTTGTAGTTGGAACTGGAAGGTTCTTGCACATTCCACCCCTGATTAGCAATAAACAGTTATGGAATTTTTAATTTAACTATCATTAGATCTTGACAAGATTAAACTTGAGGTTTAGAGTAAAATTTGGGCAAGTTGTTTAACCCACCAGAGCCTGCTTCTAAGCTGGGTGTTACATGCCTATAGTGAGTCCTGTGAAAAGTAAATAGGGAAATTGTTGCAAAATTGCTAATCTTGTAAATCATTGCCTTACAACAGCATTCTGTATCTAGCTTGGTGGGACTTAGCTAAACAGCATGGGAGAGGAAGTTAACTTTGTTAACTAGTAGTTTCATCAATTAAGTACCAGGCAGTTGTGATGGGTACATGGGAGCACAAAGGATGAACGACTCAGCAATTGATACAGGCAGAGTTGAACAGATTAACTGGTACAATCTGAAAAACCGGATTGAGACAGGCAATGTTTCTTCCATGTGTGTTCCACCTGTATGGTGGTTTTCTAGGGCTCATTCCATCTAATAAAATCTGTAGTTGATAATTCCTGCAAAGGAAATTAGCTGATGAATCAGCAGTAAGCCAGTGAAGAACTAGCAAGAAGCACAACAGTATTGCAAAGGACAGGAGAGTCTGAGAATCCATCCTTCGGAAGAACTCTTAGCAAAGCACTTTTCCTTGGGGAGCACAGTTTGCAGCAGGCAGCACGGATCTCTGAGCCTCCCACAGCTTCTTCCTCTCTCTGAGGCTATTCTAGTGGCTTCAGGTCCCAGCACACATGAAAGTGCTTCTAAGCCTTAGGAACTTCCGTGCCCTTTTTATAAATGTAAAACATCGAACCAATCCCTGGAGATTCTGATACACTGGCACAGATTTGATCTTCTTCCTATTCTTGCTAATCCAAAAGGAATTTACTGAGTCCTACCTTCTGCATTTTGCATGGTAAAAAGTATGTATATATAAGCTGCTTTCACATTTTCCAAATAATCCATTTTATTTTTAAATGAGTGGGCTTTTAAAAACATTCCTGCCCTGGCAGATCTCTCTGAGATCCTACCTACGTGGACTACAATGAGGTTTTTGTTTGTGCCTTTCTGAGCCTGATCTGAAGTAAAATAACATTGTGGATGTCCGGCATTTGCTGTGTGTGTGTGTGTGTGTGTGTGTGTGTGTGTGTGTGTGTGTGACAAAGGCGGCCCAGGAAAGATGTGGACTGTAATGGCGCTAAGCAAATAGAGTGAAGAGATGAGAGGTCAGGAAGCAAGAGTGTGGGCAGCTCACATTTCAGGGTCTTCAGTGGATGGAAGATATTGGACTGGGGGATTTTTACATAAACATTTCATGGGATTCATGTGTGTGTGTGATGAGGGATTGAGCCCAGGGCCTTATTAAACATGCTAGTAAGTGTTTTACCGATGAGTTACATCCCCAAACCTTTTTGTGTTTGAAACAAGGTCTCACTAACTTGGTCAGGTTGGACTTAAATTCACTCTGTAGCTCAGGCAAACTTTGAACTTGTGATCCCCCAGCCTTTACCTCCTGAATAGTTGGTTTACAGGCCTATGCCACCAGGTCCACCTTCATGAGGTTCTTGATGAGGAAAACTGAGACTTGGAGCCAGTAAGCAGCCCAAAGAATCAAAGCTAATCCAATACTATCTTTAATCCCAGTTTAATCCTACTGATTAAATCATCTAATTTCCAGAGCTGGAGAAACAGGAGCATAAATAAAACAATGAATTAACTACCGCAAGGAAAAGCACAGCACTCAAAGACACAAAGCCTGTGTTTACATAAACACACACACACACACACACACACACACACACACACACACACACTGCTCACTCCACAAACGTGGTAAAAAGCTTCCCTAGAGCAATATTCAAAGAACATTTTGAAATGCAGTTGAAACTAGCGCCTAGTTGAGGCACATTTTGTTGTGGAAGTTTTCTGAATGGAGATGAGTCTGGGCTCTGAACTTAAGGCAGAGCATGAGCTGGCAGAGACCTGCAGCTGGTAGATTTCTGGAAGAGCATGGCCAGGTCTAAGGCATGGTAAGAAGAAACAGAATATGCTGAAACATGGGCAGATGGCTGTGCATATGGACTCCTGGGTCTGAAGGCAACAGACCCATAAGGTCTAGACATTTGATAAGATACTCATTAGAGAGTTAGTGCAGAGTCCTCATTAAGGGAATTCTATCATTGTTTTTGGGAAACTGTTCTAGTACCTGTTTATTGGACTAGTTGTAGTGAAAAAATTCTAAAGGAAAAGCATGCTTTGGTCGCCTTTATATAACAGAAACTTCCGCTGTTGGGGGTAGGGTCAAGGAAGAGGAGAGGAAAGATCAACTGCTGCTGCTTTTATGAAATAATCAAGGTCTGAAATCATGACCTCAGAGAGCCCTGCAATTTTTGTAATGGTGGAAATGGTCATTAGGCTACAGGGTAATCAAGGCTAGATGCCCAGGAGTTGAAGCCTCAGCCACAGAGATGATTTTCAATGAGTGCTGGTTGCCTGTGTACAAAGGGGGAAATTTCAATCTGCTTGAAACTCTTCTAGTTCAGATAATTCTCCATTTTATTTCCCTTGGTATGCCTAATGATTAAATCAACTCTGGTTCAAAGATCAAATGGAAAATATCCTGCTAAACTCTACAAATGCTATAACCCAGAGGGCTGGACTGCTTAGCAGAACTTAGAGTGAGGATTCTGAAATGCCTGTCTTCTGCATCCCCACCCTCGTTGGAATCTCCACTTTCACCAACCTGGCAGAGTCGTTCAGGCCTTGTTCTGGTGCACTTACCGCAAGCAGCCACTTTGGGCCGAAGCACTCTCCACATAGTGTTTCAGGGCAAGCTGGAATTCTTCCAGATCTTCTTCTATCACAGACATCTGGCGCTGCACGAGCATGATGTGCTGTGGAAGAAAGGACAGTTGAGTGCTTCATACCCACAGGACTGTCGGCCAAAAGTGGACCAGGGAATGCCGTGACCATTCTGTGTCCAAAGTTATACAAAGGCTGATATATATGTGGGACATTTTTTTTTTCTGCTTCTAGTAACAGACGCTAAACAAAGTGGTCTCAGCAATGACACATTTCCTTTTTAGAAGCAAGAGGCTCAACAGCATCCTGGAGGTGCTTTCATGATTATATTATTTTTTATTTTTTTAATTTTTTTATTGAATTTTCGTGTGTTTCACACAGAACATCTTAATCATCTTTATACCCCCTTCCCCATTGGCACCCTCTTATAGCCCCCCCGACTTGATTTCATGCATTCTGTCTTTTAATGTTAAAGCCTATCAAGTCAAGTTAGTGACACCAGCTGTCCCTCAGTGCAAGTTCATCCACTGAGGTCTAGTCAGCCTATCTTGAGTCCCTCTAAGAGGATCAGTTCTTCCTCACCCAGCAGTAATCAGCTGCCAATAGTTCCTCAGCTAAGTTTGGGGCCTGCTGCCCATTTCCACAGTTCTGTGCTGGGTTTTTGTCTGCTTGAGTTTGCATGGGTCTTGTGCATGCTGACACCATTGCTGTAGGCTCATATGAGCAAAGTCCCAGGAGCTGTAGGACTCTATTTCCATATGATCATGCACCTCCTCTCCTCCCTGGCTCTTACAATCTTTCTGCCCCCATTTCTGCAATGGTCCCTGAGCCCTGGGTGGGTGGGGTTTAATATAGGAGTCCTGTCCAAGGACCTGTACTCTGGAGACTCTTATTCTCCACGTTTTGGCCATTTATGTCTTTGTGTTCATGGCTTTCTGTTGCATGAAGGACCTTCATTGAGGAGAGTTTAAAGATGCATTAGTGGTCTCTCTAGTTCTTGTTCTGTGTTCCATAAGCCTTAAGTGTAGAGGTTCCATTGTAGATGTGTCACTTGGGGTTGGGCAGTTCAACACAATCTCTGTATGTGACCAGTTGTGGAACTCTAATAATCTCTGTCTGTTGCAAAAGAAGTTTATTTGATGAGTGGTTTATACCTATCTCTTGGGGATGGGAGTTGGGGCTGAGGCACTGATACCTTTTAAAAGCCTCTCTAAATGTCTTTAATGTACAACCAGGTCACAGTCTACCCTAAAGTTGCCACAATATAAAGAGAAGTCCTATTGTACCCCAAACAACTTCTTGAATATTTTTTGATATTAGATACTGTAACAATTTTTACAATCCAATTTTATAGCAATGTGTGTTCACTGATGAATTTCCAAGGTTGCATCATCACTTACAGGGCTCTCTAGCATATTACCCACTTACAACAGGTACTGTCCAGAACGCCATGACTCTGTGTGATGGCTAGTACTACCAACTTGACAGGATCTAGGGTCACACAGGAGGCAACCTCTGGGTTTGTCTGTGAGGGGGTTTCTAGAATGGGTTGTGCTACAAAGACCCATCCTATCTGTGGTGGGCACCATTCCATGGGCTGAGGTCCTGGACCAAATGAAAAGGGAGAATCCAAGCTGAGCACCAGTTTTTTCTGTCTCTGCTTCCTGCCTGCTCATGCAATATAACTAGCTGCCCCGTGTTCTCGCCTCCATTCTCTGAAAACTAAGCCCAAATCAATTCTTCCTTCCTCTGGTTGCTTTTGTCAACTATTTTGTCACAGCAAAAAGAAAAACTACTAATATGCCCTGTCTGATGGATCTTGCTGGTTTAGCTGCCAACTGCTCTTTGTGATAAATCTTATTTCTGTTACCACTGCACTTTGAAAACCTCCCGAGAGATTTGCCTGTGTGCTTCTCATGGAAGTTTCCTATCAACATCAGTCCTTTCCTCTTCTGCAAAGACTAGGGGAAAAAAATTATAGAATTACAGACATAAGACTCACAAAAATGTAAAAACAAATAAAATCATACCTCACAAGAATAATATGGAATATGAACAAAAATTTCTTGATATTACTAGCCATGTGGCCCCAAACCTACAGTTAAATCCCTAGTCTACTGTCCCATATTCTATCAAATTTCTCAGGTCTTATTAAATAACTATTGTATTTTGATGGAGCTGGAGAGATGGCTCAATGGTTAAGAGCACTGGCTGCTCTTGCAGAAGACCTGAGTTCAAATCCTAGCACCCACATGGTGGCTAACAACCATCCATAAACTCCATTTCTAGTGGATCCAACTCCCTCTTTTGACCTCTATGAGTATTGCACGATATGGGTGCACTTACATGCAGGCAAACCACTCGAACACATAAAATAAAAATAACAAATAAAATAACTATTGTATGTTGAATACCAATTACATTGCAGGTACTATGTTAGGCACTAAACTCATCCAAAAATTGCTTCTATGTTCTATGATAGTAAATACTGGATGCTAGAGTATGCAGTGGTTGACAGAGACAGACTTCTAGGGCTGGGATGTAGCTCAGTGCTATAGCCCCTGCCTAGCATGTATAGACCCGGATTCAGTCGTCAGTGTTATGCACACTAAAAAGACTTCCTGTCTTCAAAGGCTTTAGCAAAATAACAAGGCACAGAACTATGTCTAGTTAATGATATTAACTGCGCCTACTCACACATGAAACTGACTATATGTAAATCGATTGAAAGTTTAGCAATTCCGATCTTGAGCCCAATCCTAAAATTCTTCAACTCTTTAGCTCTTAGAACTCTGTTTGAGACCATAAGTATTTATGAGCACAGAGCAGGCTAAGGATACTGAGTGCATAACCTCCTCTCTGAGGGTGCTGCTCCCCATTGGTGTGTTTCAGATGATCACAGAGGTTAATGTATCAGGAAAAAATTTTCAAAAGAACAATGGGGCAGCAAGGCTCCTCCAATAATGGAGACTCAGTGTCTAATCACAGAACTCCCCGCCAAAAAAGGCCTCTCAGCTTGAATTCATTGTTGCAATCAAGCAGTGAATGCTGTGTGTTTCTCATCCATCCTCCATCCATATCTTTTAAGGTCCAGTTTGATTGAGACCTCGAGAGGCTGCTTCCTGACCCAACAGACAGGACTGAGTGACAGCCACAGATCTGAGATTTTGAGCTAAAAGCAATAACTATAGAGAACTTTGGGTAATATCCCTTACGGAATGGTCTGTACATGTTGTATATGTGGAGAGAGGGCTGCAAATTGCAATGTGATAATCAGAAGGTGGTCTATGTCAAACTTCTTTCCAGATACACTATTGGACTCTCTATTACACCCTCCCGTGTAGTTAGGTAAAATCACTTGATAATTTCTTACCAAAACATATGACCAGAAGTTCAGAAACTCAAGGCAAGAGCTTGAAGCAGACACCATGGAGCAATGCTGCTGACTGAATCCCAGGCTCACATTCACCTACCTTTTTTATAAAGCCAAGACCCTGCCTAGGGATGATACTGTGCACAGTGGGCTGGGTCTTTGTATATCAATTAGCAATCAAGAAATGTCCCACAGACATGCCCATAGGCTGGAATGTTGGAGGTAATTCTTCAAGTAAAGTTCCTTCTTTCCAGGTGTGTTAAGTTGGCAGCCAAAATTAGCCATGATGCCAAGCTTTGCTTTATTTCCCTCTCAAGATTGGGGATCAAGAATCAGAAGGTACAAAACTGTGATGACTGCCTCCTAAATTTGGGGGATGAGCAATCAGCCCATTGTATGACTCTCACAGGCACTTGGTTTAATACTAATAATTAAGTAGAATTTATTTCTGACAGAATGGTAGACATATCCTTTCACAGAAATTTTGGGTCAAACATTTGTGATTAACATGACTCAGATGATTCTATGAGCCTTCAGATATAGGCTGGGGTACTATACCTAGATGCACCTGTTCCCTCATAATTCTTTCAGTGTGAAGGCAAGCTTTCCAGGATCTAGTAGTGTCCTGTACTGAAAATGACAAGAGGCCTTCACTACCTCTAAACCCAAGCCCTTTAAACCATCACTTTTCTTCTCCTCCCATGAAGACACTGGTTCTGTTCCCTTCCCCCGGTATCTAGGTTAGTCTTCTATCTGACTTTAACTGATAGAATTCAGCAGAACTGACTATGTCAATTGGAAGATAGTACCCAAGGGACCTGTTAGTTTCTACTTTTTCTTTCAAATTCCTGAGATTGCCATGTGAGCTAGACCTGCCAGAGCAGATGTCAGAAAATGTTTTCTGTAAATAGGCAGACAGCAAATATTTCAGGCTCTCGGTGCTATCTGGTTTCTATTGCTGCTACTCAGATATGAAATAATGTGACCACAGCCACCGACAATATGCAAACAAATGGAAATGGTTCAGTTTCAATCCAACTATATGTAAAAAATGGGTGGCAGGCTGTGAATAAACCACAGATAGCAGTTCTTAGCTTCTATGGGTATGAAAAGATTCGGACTACACAAGTGGAGCAGATGTGCAGCTAGATGTATAGAGGACATCCCTGGAGATCACAAGAGCCACGCCCTTTGTCCCAGCCTAAGTTTCCTGCTCACAAACGTGTGGCTATTGTTTAAAACCCTGAAGTTTGGGGTGGATTGCTAAGTAGCAATGGCTAACTGATTTATTCAGTTATATACATTAATGTGAATGCGATTCAGAAAAAGTAAACTTTTGGCTTTACTTTAGATTTTACTGTACAACCTAAATAAGACACATTTTCCCTCCCTTCCTATATGTTTGCAAAAAGAAACCAGTTTATGAGGCACAGTCTGCCTAAATTTGACTATTCCAATAAGGAGAACTTTTTAAATTGTGGTATATAAAGTTAGAAGAGGTGGGAAAGACATCCTAGAATTTTCTGGGTATTTTTATGTATTCTTAGTAAAGATACAACCTGAAATATCACAGCTGTTACAAGGTGTGAATAGCTAACCCAGAGCACTCTTTCATGATGCTACACCTTTGTTTCTTTGCTGTGGATGGGGTATCATTTCCTTTACCATTTCCCTTATGAGGATTGTGTTAGCATGGAACTATCTCGGACTCTTTTGAATTTCTTAGACAGATGTCCTGTGTTCTTATGGAGAACCAACCTGAGTTTCCAGAACTGTACTTGCCAGGGATATTAGGCCACAGTTGCATCTGCCCTTGAGTTCTTGCAACATTCAGAAATATCACCTCTTTTTAATCTTAGGAAGACAGACATCCTCTTTAAAACTAGTGCAGCATGTGGTTGCCTAGACTGCATTTAGAATGGATATTTTCTAAGTGAAACTTAATTTTTAATATCACCTTGTTCTGTTTACTACATGTATAATAGTGTGTCTTTAGAGGTAAAATATTTCTTATATACTCTACTCGAATCGCCTAATAGCCAGCAAAGCAAGACCATGTTTTGATATCCCTTGACATATTAGGCAATGATAGCCACCAAACACTTAGGGATATGTAACAGAATAGATTTAGTTCATAGAATATAGTTCATGGGCTTTATGGGAGTAGAGAGGCAGGCAAAGACACTGGACTTTCAGATTCCTATAGTGGGATAAGCATGTTAGCGTAGTAAGCACAGTGCTGAAGAAAAGTTCAAGTTTTAGGAAAGAACAAGAACGTGCTTGAGGCTTATTTTAATTTTCCATAACTTTACACAATGGGATATTAGTCAACTGTTAAGAAAAATGAAATTATGAAATTCACAGGTAAGTGGGTGGACCTGGAAACAATCATCCTGAGTGAGGTAATGCAAACCCAGAAAGAAATATGTCATTCATAAGTGGATAATAACTTTAATCTTTAGAAATGTGTGTTTCAGTTAGGAAATCCATATAGGTCAGGAAACTAGTAAGGGGCCATGGCTAGGGGAGCTTCTTGGGAGGGGAGTTAAATGTAGTGGTATAAAGGTAAAGGGAATAATGGAAAAGGAAGGGTTAAATGGAATTTGGAATGGGGGTGTAAGCAGAGGAGGGAGTATGAAGAGGGGCCTTTTGAAAAAGTCATATGAAAACCTACTACTATAGAAATGTCTAAAAATATGTACATTTACAATATAAAAAGAATTTAAACGGTATTGTTCTAGGACAGGGGGCAATAGCCTCACCAGACACCACAGACTAGGAAATAAAAAGTCTAATGCCAGGAATGGACTCCCTGTTTTAGAGTTGTTGGCCAGGAGAGTCCCTGGCCAAACAATACTGGCTATTGCTATTGCTTTTGGTTACTTACCAGAACTTGATGGTAAAACCCCTTTGCTAAAGACACTACAACTGTGAGTCACACAGTGAACATGGAAATATCAAGCTGGTACTGTCCTCAAAGCGTCATCTCTACTGGTTAGCTTTCATAGTGCTAGAAGGTGCTATGCATGCTACTGGAAGAGAAAAGACATCATCAGAATCCTGTAAGCTACAATAATGAATGGTCTGGCAAGATATGCCCACTGGTGCAATAGTGGCAGGAATGTTATAGGAATAACCAACTACTTTCTTATAGGACTTAAGGCCTACTTCCCAAGATAGAGCTCATACCTGAAACTATTATCAAGAACCTGTGACTAGAAAGATCATAGGCTATAAGGGAGAACTTGCTACTATTATTCTGCTAAATGGATATAACATTAAATTGACTTTTGACAACCTAGTATTATACTCATAGATGAGTGCATCTCTCCATTTTTACCACAGAAGTTTCTTTTGCCAGAGAAGCTTCTTGCAGCAGATGGCAGTTAACTTAGAGACCCACAATTGTCCAACATGCAGTGAATAGGAGACTGAAGAGTGACCTTCAATAGGACACCTATATCACACCCTCTCCTCCAAAGGCTCAAGGATCTTTGAAGAAGAGGGACTGTAAGATTGTAAGAGCAGGAGGTGGTGGATGAATGCAAGTAAACTGTATTTTTCAGACTCAACAGGGCAAATGCACATATGAACTCGCAGCACTTGTGACAGCATGCCTAAGATCTGCATAAGTCCAAGCCAGACAAAATTTGAGCAATAACAGGGGAGGTGGGCAAGAAAGCCCAGCTCTAGGTGAGGAACTATTGGCAACTAATAGTTGCTAGGAGAGGGAGAGTCAGTTTTCTTTAGGGTGTGATGCCAGGTAGGTTGACCAGGTTCCAGGGGATGAACCTACACCCCCAAACACTAATTAGACCTGATAGGCCTTTAACAGAATAATAAAAGATGACATTAAGTTGGGGGGATGTAGTAGAGTAGGGATGCAGAGATGGGTGGGAGGTTGAATATTATCAAAATACATAGTATGAGATTCTCAAAGAATAAAGAAAGCATTTTTAAATTAAACTAAAAAATGAAAAGGAACATAGAGTTTTTCACTCTTACTGCTAATATAGTATGTTATCATAAAAATTAAAAGTTCAGAAAAACACAAAGAGAAAAAACTACACAAATGCTGTTACCAATGGAATCGTGATCACAGAATACACTACTTCAGTATTTGCTTTTATCATTTGATGATTTACCACAAGCTTTTTTATATTACATAAAAATTAGCACAGCTTTAAAAATATTCCTCTTGAATGCAGTAAAAATCTTGAAGGTGGTCTTATTATTTAATAGTCTTTTGGTAAGACATACCATACAAGGCACACATAGAACCACCAAAAAAGATTTGACTGGTCAGCACACTTGGGCAGACCTGGGATGTGTGTTCTGGTTAAAACATTTACTTTCAAAATTCACATTCCACTTGCTACCTACTACTTATAACAAGAACATAAATTATTTCCAAAATTTCAACAAGTTATAAAGTCATGGTCTTAACTTTAGATCCTGGTATATCCCTATGTACGTTTATTTCCTGTTTTATTATAACATGAATACAATTTCAAATCCTGAAGGCTGATGTTTTTCAAAATATGTTGCATATAATTCATATATAGAACATTTGAATATTTCCATCGAACCCCAATCCTCCTGGGATTAAAGGCACTCATGCTTATGCCTGGCTAATTTTTTAAAACCCTGCCTATTCCTTCTGGGTTTGTCAAGTATATAATTTTGGAAGCATTCTCTGTTTCTCTGTATTAGATGGGTCCCCTTGTTATGAAACTGTACACTTTCCTATAATATTCTTTATCTCATTTACTCAGATTCCAGCTTAATTACCTACATTTCCTTTCAGTCTGTTTTCTAACATATAATAATCACCAATTTGTCTCTAGGCCATTTCACCAGGCCTGGTACCTAGAGGGTCACTTCAGTTTTGTTTTTTTTAATAGGGCAAAGGAACAAAAGATGCTTTTGCTATGAGCCCTATGAAGGTGCCAAGGGAAAACATCAATCAATGGTCCAACATAAGCTTCAAGACTAAATAACCATATCAGTGGCCAGTACAGCATATGACATTGGTGCAGCAGTGGCACTTTTATCTTGGGGGCAATCAACAGCTACCTAACTGGACTAAAAGCCCACTCAATGGGAAGAAACTCAAGTATTTTACTGTAAACATAACCAAATACACTTCACTGGAGTGGTCATAGATCTTAGAGAAAACCCCAAGATTGTCCCATCTCTAGACTAACAGGATTTTTGCTATGCGCAAAATATCTATCCTTATATTTACAGAAAAATATCCCAGTCACCATTCATCAAATAAGCTGATTTTGCACCAGTCGGTGACTATTACCAAGTACCACAACTGGTCACACATGGATATTGCCTATGAATTGCCCAGGCCTAAGTGACACAACTACAATGAAACCTCTATACCTAAGGCTCATGGAATATAGAACAGGGTTAAAGAAGAGGACACTAATGAATCTCTCAGTTCTCATTAATGAAGCTCCCTCATGCAGTGAAGGGCCAAGAACACAAAAGGTCACAAATGGCCAAAGCGTAGAGATCAAGAGTCTGCTGAATGCTGATCTTTGGACAGGACTCCTTTATTAAACTTCACCCACCCAAGGCTCAGGGAGCATTGCAGAAGAGCAGGCAGAAAAATTGTAAGAGCCAGGGAGGAGGTACATGACCATATGGAAACGGAGTCCTACAAGCTCATATGATTCTATGGTAATGGCATCAGCATACACAAATCCCATGCAAACTCAGGCAGACAGAAACCCAGCAAAGAACTGGGAAAATGAACAGCAGACCACCCCCAATCTTATATGAAGAAATACTGGCAACTGATTGCTCCTAGGTGAAGAAAAACTGATCTTCCTAAAACAAGGGACTCTAGATAGGCTGACTAGGCCTCAGCGGATGGACTTATACTAGGGAACTTCTGTGGACACTGACTTGACACAGTGGGCCTTAAACAGGGATAACAAAGTATATAGGCTCTCGTGGGGGGCCTATGGGAGGTTGCCAGTGGGGATGGGGCTATAAAGATGATTAAGATTGTTTGAGATGTTCTGTATGAAATACACCATAATTCAATAAAAACAAATTTTTTAAAAAAGATGCTTTTGCTTTTAGCCCATGACTAGTATTAAATTTTCTTTAATAAATTTCATGTATTTATTCATTCCAGAAGAGATTTGAGGTTGCTCTGAGAACGCTAGAGCACTGGACAATTGTTAAGTGTTCTTTACCTGTCTCTACAGATATCTATCTTGTCCTTTCTTTCCTTCTTTTGCAAGGGAAAAAGATATAAATTCAAAACAACTAGTTTTGCTCTTTCAGCTATAGACCGTGAAGAGATTTATTTGATTTTTCTCAAGTCTTCTGATACACAAAATTAATATAGTGGCATTTATATAACATAATTTTGAGGAAGACTACATAGTTTTATAAAGATTGTCTTCAAAATAGGTATTTAATAAATGTTACTTTCTTTCGGTCTTTGGGGTAGAAAATGGTTTTAAAGAAAGAAATCATATTCTGGACTCAGATGTAACTGGACCATGATGTAACTGTTCAATGCTAAGAAAATAAATGTAATAGTATTTGCTGTGTTTAAATAAACCTACTATCTTCTCATGGCATAGAGGTAAAAGGTGTCACCTATCTGTGTTTCCTGATTGACCCTTAAATGTTTATAAAAAAAAATAATACATTTAAAGTATTAAGAAAATAATGATTTTTCTCTTAGTACCCAAAACTTTATAATAGAGCTTCCCAGTAAATATAAATTCAAACATGTAATGTCCCAAACAGACCACACTGTAAATATTTGTGTCAAAGATACATTAAATAAGATAATAAAGGATTGTGTGTGTTGCTTTTCAATTACTTTATTCACTTTATTGCAATTTGGTCTACCTTTAGGCTAACCATCCATTTTCCTTCGATTTCTATACACTGTCATTTTTCTAGATGGACATCTTTTCCCTGTGAAAAGTGATGTTCTCTTTTCTCCAACTATCAACTTACTACTTGAAAAATTACTTCAGAGCATTAATAATCCCTAATTTATATCTGAATGCTAGAGATGTAGTAACAGACAGGGCTGGGTTTCAGCCCAGGTTTATACAATGCTTAACCTAGGGTTGTTTAAAAATGCATTCATTATAAAATTTGCACGGTACCCTTCTCTACCAGTATGCTCGATTATTCAGTAGCTCATTTTCTCATATGCACATAAAAGTTTCATTTTGCACTGGTACAAGTACATTCAGAAAGCACTAGTGCCTAATGTGAACGAGGTATTAGATCTCCACAATCCCAAGCTAGCCAAGGAAAATGGCATGTGTCTCCTGGATAAGATCTTTGAAGAGCAAGGAGCTTAATGGGAAAACTGTCAAATTTATGATACTTTTAAAATCTGTACACATACATTATTTCTGTGTGTGATGATTAGTAATTTTCTTTCGTGATGTCTTTATCTGGCTTTTTTGTATGTCATGAAAATTTTGTTGCTGAAAGCAAGACATGATACATATGACAATAAATATTGAGGTAAATCTAAAAGCAAAATGAAATAGGAAATGTCCATGCATTACTTAACTTTTCAACGTTTTGTTGAGATACTACTTTCTGAAAAAATTAAGTCATGTTTTTGAAGTGTGTATCTCTGGAATTTTGACATTAAATACACTTACAGGTTTAGTATTCCCTCCAATAACTTCTTCTTCCAGAGGTTCGAGTTTCAGATCCTTCAGTTCGAGGAAGAAAAAGCAGAGGAAATGAGAAATGCTCAGAAACTGGATAATTAAAACAAACAACATATAGTTGCATGGTCATTTTTTTCCATGGCTAATATTGAACCCAAAGGACTTTATTATTTGAAATGAAATGAAATAATTCTGATTTTTAAAAAACTGAGCTGTTCTAATAAAAACATATTGTATCCATTATTTAAAATCAACTTTAAGGATCTATTTACAATATATTTAACTTGTTACTGCTCTGTTTACCTCATGATGCCATTAGACAGCAAATGGAAGAATAGAAATACATTTATAGAGGGGATGGAAGTGTAAAAAGATAGACTGCCTAGGCCTACCAGGCGGATTTCCATTGTTGTGAGTATAGCCGCATTCTACATTCCTTGGGAAATCATTACAGGCATTTGCCTACTGTTATATTTTACACTCCAGCACAAATTTTTACTTAATTAAAACAAAAGCAAATTTTAAAATAAAGGAAAATACTGTTGATATTCAATAAAAATGAAAGCCTTCTATAAAGACCTTAAAATCTTTGGTGATGATCAATGTTTAGCACTAATATCCTCAGTAAAACCATGTGAGTAAAACCTTCAATAACTTTGATCAGTGATGATACATCCTAGCATTTATTCCAAGTCAGGATAGGTGAAATCTTTCCCTCAAATACCTAATTAAAAACCCTGACATTGTAGAAGTCCAGAGTACCTGAAATAACACAAACTTGGTAATCCTAGAGTAAGGCAGCTTGCTCTCCATCTGCTGCCATGTGGTTGATTGAATCTTGGGCAAGTTATTTGCCTTCTCTGGGAGTCACTTTAGGGTTCCTCCTGTTTTCAATTCTCTCTCCTTAGGCCTTCCTTTAGCTGGCTTGTACTTCACATCAAGTTCAAATGTAGCCTCCTTAGACAGACTTTCCCAGACATCTCCCTTTAAGGGTCTAGCCCCTCCATCCCCATCACATTGCTTACTATTCTCATGGCTTCCACTGTCTGATCTGATTTATTTCTTAGATTCATTTACAACTTCTTGTCTGTCTCTGCAAAGACCAAGTATTTTACCTGTTTTAATCATTTTTGTATTATTGCCAGAACAGTACCAAACACATAGTAGATAATAAATGTGGAACAAATAAATGGATGACAGGTCTATCTAAACCGTGGCTTTCCCAATTAGGCAAAATTATGTAATACATATAGATGTGACTTGAATTTCAGAAGTGCTGCACAGATAGAACAGCAGCAATCTCCTTGACAGTATTTCCCTGTCAGCACTGCTTTTCAGTTCCATATTCTCCGATGGAAGAAAAGCTTAAACTGTAAGAGCAGGCCACCCTCAGCTGCTCTTCAAATGAGGATGTCCTCTGACCTGATGATGCACTGTGGAATGAAGCTGTCCTTGTTTTCTTTAGCATTAAAGATGCTTTTTCTTTCCTTGATTTTCGAAATCTCTCTCTCTCTCTCTCTCTCTCTCTCTCTCTCTCTCTCTCTCTC
>NW_008332654.1:1779660-1793223 GCF_000622305.1 Nannospalax galili | reverse complement strand
TACAACTATAGCACATGCACGTGCATTTGTGCGTGCGTGCGTGTGTGTGTGTGTGTGTGTGTGTGTGTGTGTGTGTGTGTGTGTGATCTATGCACGTCACAATGTATGTGTGGAGGTCAGAGGACAACCTCAAGTGTCAGTCCTCACCTTCTATCTTGTTTGAGACAGTCTATTTGTTTTTTGCATCTACATACACAAGGCTAGATGGCCCATGAGCTTCCAAGGCGTCTCTTGTCTCTGCCTCCCATCTCCCCATAAGAGTGCTGGGATTGCAGATGTGTTCTACCACACCCAGATTTTGTATGGGTTTGGTGTATTTGAACTCAGGTTCACCTGTTGCATTGCAAAGGATTTACCCACTGTGCTATCTCTCCAGTCCTAAAGGTGTTTTTTTATAGACTCAGGCAAAACATGATTATAACTTCAGTGTATCCCCAAATGGATAGAATGAGAGCTTAAAAATCTTGTAGAAATTGCAAATGTTATCCACCCAACCCCTTGAATGGAATCAGGCTTGGTTTATAATCCAGGAAGGATTTACTATAAATATTTAATAGAAAGAAAAAATAACCTGTGTTCTGCCTCAAATACACTTCCTTTCAACAGGGAGCTCAAACCTAGTGCTAACAGCTGTAGGAAACAAGGGAGTCCACAGTGGAATGACACACACTTATCTGCTGTTGAGCAATTGGGTAGTTTTGCTCTAAAAACCTGATTCGACACATTACAGAATAAGTCCTGGAAGAAAACTGAACCCACACTGTTCCACTACTCATTAAGACAGCTCATGCTGAGCACCACACAGCTGGAAGCCAAGGCTGAAAGCCATCCTGTTGTACTTTTAACAAGCCTCTTAGATGCTGTTCTCACAACAAGACCATTTCATAGGAGGGGAGGGAGACAAAAGTCTAGGAAAGAAAGAGAGTGACAATGCTTTGATTTGAAATTGGGGAAAAAAGTTATTACCAAAGTTTAAGCCGTTCTCTAAAAAATAACTATATACATTTCAGACACCAAGAAGAGACGGTTTTGCTAGGAACTTCAAAACCACATCATATGTTCTTGATTTATTTGTTTTTATTTTATGTGGATGAGCATTTTGCCTGCATGTGCTAGTGCACCTGTGTCATGCAATGCCTACAAAGGTCAGAAGAGGCCATCGATTTCCCCTGAAACTGGAGTTATAGACAGTTGTTAGCCACCACCTTGTGGGTACTGGGATTCAAACTCCTCTGCAAGAGCAGCCAGTGCTTTTAGCTGCTGAGCAATTTCTCCAGCCCCCAAAACCACTTTAAAAAGGGGTATTTGTGTTCTTCAAAAGAATCCAAACTCATTTAATACAAGTACGTTTATATTTTCATGGTGTATTGTTTTCATAAAGGGGTCCTGGATTTTCAGACCTTTAAACATAGGAAACCTAATTTTCTTAGCACTCTTTTTCCCATAAGTCCTTTTAGTCTCATCTTACACATCAGTTATTGAAAAGGGAAAGAGGAAAGTTGATTTGCAGTATGCTTGGATATTAGTAGGAGGCCAATGCAAATTTAACAAGTGAAGATGCACTGGCAGAGACACTGGAGTTCTCTAAGGCTGTTTGTTTCCTCTGACTTGGCTCTTTTACAGAATCTCCTTTTCAGCATCCTTGCCCATCCTCAAGACCTGAGGTTTCATCTCTGTGGCAAGAACTTTAAAATCTTAACCTGTCAGCCTGACTTTTCTCTTACTGACAGCTGAAGGGGTGCTTTTGCCTAAGTGTCCTGTTATAGCTTGAGGCTGATGCATCTGGAAGCCAGCTACTGCTCTCTTTGCACTTCAGAAATATTTGTCTCTTGCATTTCTGTGAGTTGTCTGGTATTAGCCAACCAAATCCTCTAGTAAGTTCCCACCATACCCAGCGGGTGGCCCTGCTCATTTCATTTCTAATCTTACAAATCTTCCATTTTCTTCACTTACTTATATGGACCCATTTCATGTTATCTGACACCACTGGGTTCGGGTACACAAACCCTGTCTTTCATGCCACTGTCTGAAAAGACTCCTTGAGCTCTGAGCTTAGTCTTTTATTGTTATTATCCATTTTTCTTTTTAATTTAACCCAATTTGTATCTTGCTGCCGAACTTTCTATCAAAAAGTCTTCTTAGTTTTTCACTTACCAGTGTAAAAGTATTAAATGCATCTTGTCTTCAAGACCAAATCCAACTTAGTCTGTTAATACCGCTCATGATAAGGCCCCCACTCATCCATGCAAGCTAATTCTTCACTACTTCCCTAGCTGAGGGACTCAACTAAGCAGTTCCATTTTCATGCCTCTTTCCTTTTTACTAAGATTTTACTTCTTTAGAGAAAACGTTTGTTTCTTAGCTGATCAGCATTTATTCCAACTCTAATGTCAATCAGTTTTTCTTTTCTATTTCTCTCATTTCCCCACAGTGCTCTAGGACTGTCAGTCATGATGTTCTCCTCCAAAGCACATTACAAGGATGCTTAAAGAAAAAAAACAGCCTGATTCAGCTCTATTTTAAGACCTAGAACAGGACCTGAACTACTAAGAACCTGTTCCTTCAGATTTCTCTCAGAACGGTGATCCCCACAAAGGGGCCTTTACTTTTATTGAAATAGTAAACAGAGAAGTTAAAGCAGAAATGTCTTATTCAAAAAGTGTTGCCCTTTCTGAGCCCTACTGATTTAGAATAGCATAACCTGTAGTCAAAAACAGGTATTATCAACTTAATCCCATCTATTGTTTGCAACACAAATGGCTAATTATCTCATTGCTGTCAATGAGAGAATCTTTGTTTATAGCGCTTTGATATGCAAAACATACATAAGCTTGTTAAACTATCTTAGTGGAGCACAAGGAAGGGTCCTGAAGAATCAATATATTTAGATTACAAGAGAGCTCAAGGCTCTGTGAACTTGTCTACATTATAAACAAGCTAAAATTTAACTTTTGGGTTACAAGGATAAAAGTAAAAGTAAAAGGTAAAAAAGTAAAAGTAAAGGTAAAAGTCATTTGTCCAGAGTATGTCCTTATTGTAAAAGACATTACCACACTTCACTTCCTCTCTATAAGAGGCCAGCAAGTGACCCTAACAACACCAAGCCAACCTTCCCTCCTGGAAATGGAACCTTAAGCAGAATATCAACAGACTGGAGATGGTTTGAACTCATTAATTCCAGTGGACATAACCTGAGAAACTAAGTATCTCCTGCTAGCTAGACATCCTATCTCCTGACTTCCTGAACTCCTGTCTCTAGAATATCTGTTGATTTCCTGAGCATTTCAGTATCCTTCCAGAAATTTCTCAGTTGTATTAAACGAAAAAGGTGATTTCTATCACTTATAATCAAATTCCTAATTGAGCCATAATTTTCAAACCCTAACTCACACCCTTCCTGAATGTGAAATCCTTCCAAGCATCCCAGCTTCTGATGATTGTTAAGGTTCAGATAGCCCCACCCCCTCACCAACAGGACCTCATGGACTTCTCAAGCTCTTGAGAAAAGGGAACCAAGTTGATAAGCACCCTGATCTTTGAAGTCAAGAGAATCACTTTTCTCTACTGTTTGGCCAACACAGCAGGCTTCCCCTTTGATATCTAAAGAGGACAGATTTTAACAGTCCCGCTCTGCTGCTTCCCGCCCCCCAACTTTTAAAAAAATATATCTCCCTGCCTTCTGCGGGAATCTGCCTCCCTGTATAAAAAGACTCCAGCTTACCACCCGGGGCAGATGTTTTCCCTGCCCAGAAGGGAATCTGTCCCATGTGTTTCTTTGCTAATAAACTCTATTCCAATGCAGTTTTATCTGTGTCCTGGTGCTTTCTTCTGATCAACCCTATTCATCATACAGTTTTACCTATCAGTGATCATTCCTTCAGATGAGCATCTACCAATATTAAATGTTCCAGTAGTCTAGTCTTTTGGCACAAATCAGCATGTACTGAACATTCACTGTGCATTCAGCTCTGACCACCACTCATTTAAAAACAATCCTTTCTCTCATTCTCTCTCTCCTCTCTCTTTTATTCTCTCTCTAAATACAGTTTATTTGAGCAAGTATAATATGGGTTCTTCAAACTTCAGGTACTCTTCCAAACATAAATGTTCATTCCTAATTACCTAGAAGTCAAAGAAAACAATATGTTCTTACTGATTGACAAAGGTTGCCTTTACTAGCAAAGTTGTAACAGGAGAATAACAGTATACTATTAGGATTATTTGATGCTAGCTGAATTGATTCATCAAGATATGTTAATTAGGAACATGTAATATAGCTCTAAAGAACTCTTCATCATATCCTAACTTGCTTGCTGGGTAGGTTACTGCCAAAATCATCAGTTAACAAGTTAATTTTGAGAAGTCAAGCACAGAATAACCCTTTCTCCTAGTTAATTTGAAAGATGATCAAGACTTCAACTAGTTGCTATTAGCATCATATTAGCATAACCTAAGAATCAGGAGGTAGAACTGATTCATTTAATTATCAGCCTATAACTTATCTGAACTATAACTGTGAGCTTTCATATTTGTTTTAACAAACAAGCAATTATGCAAACAATCAAGAAACAAGCCCCATAGCTACCAACCTGCCATTCAGAGTCACTTGCATATTAAGCATTATTCTTCATGGGGCAGCTGTAGTTATCCAGGCAGTGAGAAAACTGGGTCAGAAGATCTTGAAAAGACGAGAGAGAAAAAGAAAAAGAAACACCTACCTTCTTTTCTAGTCTATCAATTAATTTCTGGAGTCTGTTTATCTGGGTCATCCACTGGTTGTCTTCTTCTGGCAAGGCTTGGAGGAAATCAGAAGGGCAGTGTGTTAAATTTTTGACAGGGTGAGAATGCTTGGTTATCTCTCCTTTTACCTGAAGGAAGAATGTGATGTCATTGACATTTAAACATATTCTTAAAAGTGTATTTCATGAATACTTTCTAAGTTACTAATTAACAGATATCCATGCATCTCACTGACTTTTTTTCACAGGACTGTTATTTGTTGTTGCTGTTGTTTACGCTGTTTACTTTGGTACATAAAAGAACAGATCCTGCTGGACCACTTTTACTGTCCTATAAGATAGCTGTCTTTCTTTTGAAAAATAAAAGTATCAGTAAACTTACCTGTAAGGCAGTGGCGAGAGCAAACAAAATCACACCCCTGTCACAGAGCTACCGTACAAACAAAGCCCAGCAACAAGGCAACTGGTGTGGTCTTTCCCCATGACTACCCCAAGAATACATGGATCCTCTAGTCATGGCTTAGCAATCAGGAGTGTAAACTAGAGTGTGTTTGCATATATTCACTCATATACTGACATAGATGTATATACATATATAGGGATGTAGTATATATCACATATAGATACATGTATTATGCATACATGATGCATATGCATATACATGCAGCTATTTATCTGTGTATCTAGCACCATTTAATGTACATTACATTGGCAAATTGTTCTGTGTTGTTTGAGCTCATTGTACTGACAAGCTGGCTCTGGAAGTTGGGTTGCCCCCACCCCCATTTCAGACCCAAGCATGTTTGTCTCAAAGTGTTCTCCAAGGCTCTGTGTCTTTGGATGGGTTGGTCCTCCAAGTCAGTGACAGGGAGAGAAAAGAACAGTAAGACAACTCAGAAGCAAAAACACTGTGACCTTGAGAATAAATAGAAGGTAAACTATTTTCAAGAGATATTGCTATTGTTTTTCCCATGATATAAAAGTGCTTGTAGTGGGAAAGAGAAACCATAAGTTCAGTTATGGGAAGTTCACCCGTGGAAAGTTCATTAATGGAGAGAAAGTTCAATTGTGAACTCCAGCTGCTAGCCTCAACTTCCCCAGTCAGTTCCTGCTGGCTGTTATGAGTGCCCAATTCGATGTTAAATCTATGTAGTGCTATCTGTTCTTTTTACTTGGAAGCCTCACCTGAGGGGAAAGTACTCTGTCCAGAATTCTCTCTGTCCCAATGAGACTTCCTCAGTTGGTTTCCACTGGTTTTTTGAGTGCCTAATTTGATAATGTTTTGCTATCTATCATCTTCTATCTATCTATCTATCTATCTATCTATCTATCTATCTATCTATCATCTATCTATCTATCTATCTACCTATCTATCTATCTATCTATCTATCTATCTACCTATCTATCTATCATCTATCTATATCTATCATCATCTCTCTATCATCTACCTACTATCCATCCATCCATCTATGCATCTATCTCCTATCTATCTATCTATCTATCTATCATCTATCTATCTATCTATCTATCTATCATCTACGATTTATATATTTAAATATCTTACTGTCTATCTGTCTGGTAAGGTTTCAGGTCCAGGTAACCTGAGACCCAGAAACCATAAGGCTCCCTAAGAGGAACTGAATAAACCAACTCCCAGTCACCTGCAAGCTGACAAAAGCGGCTGTGGGAATTAATGACACAATGCTTTGTGATCACCAGAGCATGCTCCACAGGCTGACAAACAGGTTTCCCAAACCCTTAGCTGCAATGGGTTCCTGGAACCCTGTAATTGTAGAAAACATGTTTTACAGTAGATGTTTTCCTTGATAAATTTCACCAGGTATAGCCCCCATGCCCTCCCTGAGCAAGCATCCCCCAAAACAGCCCCAAACAGCAGAAAAATATTCTCTTTTTCTGCATTTTTTCCTTTTATAAGCTACCCCTCTGCAGCCATTAGGCTGCTGGTTCTTCCTCACACCCAAGTGGAAGACCAGCCCCACCAACCCATTAAACTCTTGTTTTGCCAGAGTCCTCTCTGTTTCTGTTTTGTGATGATCCCGACCCCTGCCCCAGCTGTCCTGGAACTCACTATGTAGACCAGGCTGGCCTTGAACTCACAGAGATCCTCCTGCTTCTGCCTCTGCCTCCCGAGTGCTGGGATTAAAGTCATGCACCACCACACCCGGCTCTAACACTGTCTATATTTCTATCTCTTATTATTTATTCTTTTACTTTGACTTGCAATATGCTTAAAAAATTCACTTATTCAAACTAAAAATACGGCTATCACAGATCATTCTCTGGACCATACCGAGCATACTAAGCTAAACATCATGTAAGTTCTCCTGGGTATTATTATTACTATTACTACGTGAAGGGAGGTGTTGTGGTCTGAGACACTGAATGAGCATTCTAATATCCTATGTTACTGATTTCAATTCACTCAAGATGTTTCACAACTGTTTGTTGAAGTTGTATTATTTACTATTTCTTGAAATGGATATAAAATTGAATACAAGATTATAAATCTTAACTTTAGCTCTAAAGGCAATATAGCCAAGACCTAAATTATAAAGAGGAAGTGCTCACATATGGAGATATCACAGTAAATCCCCACTGACCAGTACAACTGCAAAAATAAAGGATAGTGTTTTATATCAAAATATACATCTGTATTGTCTTTTTGGAGGAAGGAGACCACCAAATGAATTATAATTAAAAAATAAACATTAGCACTGCTGCAACGAAGTAGCTACCAGGTATGAGAGAGGAGGGAGGGAGGGAGGGAGGGAGAGAGAGAGAGAGATTAAGGTAAATACTGTGAATGCAAAAGCTAATATTTCTGTTTACTTTATAATTCATTCATTATTTAGATCATGCATTCTTTTGTCCAAATGCTAACCAGGCCTAATACTGCCTAGCTTCTAAGACCAGATGTGATTGGTATACTCAGGACCACAGCTGACGTTTTCTATTTTTTTTCTAAAAATTTTTATCTGATTTATTTTGTGTGTGGTGTGGGGGTTGGGAGGGATACATGAATTCCACAGTATGTGTGTAGAGATCAGAGGACATCCTGTGGGAATTGGTTTTCTCTTAGCGGTTGGGTTCTAAGGAACAAACTCTGGTTGTCAGACTTGGTACCAAGCCTATTTACCTACTGAGCCATCTCATTGATGCTGTGTGTTCTCAGTGGCTAAAATGGAAATAATAGTAGTCTATGCTTTGCCTCAGGAACCTAGAACTCCTTTTCCCAGTCACAGGAGCAGTCTTTTTTGCTTGCTGATCCCTTGCTCTTTCCTGAAGCACTGTTCACACATAAGCACTGAGTGGCAACTTTGCAGTGCCAGCCTCTTGAATAATGGGGGCAGTGCATTTCCTTCCCCATCTTTATTGTGCTTGGCATGTAACTTGTTTGGCGAAAGGAAGTTAGCAGGCAAGATAACACCATGGTTTACATTCACCTTGTAATTTGGGCCATGGAGCTTGTGCTTCTGACACCCACCAGGGGACAAAAATGCTCCAGTTACTACCGATAACAGAAGAAAGCTACCTGAGGAACAGAGCTGAACTTGGCCGACAGCCTGGAGCCACATCCAGCTGACACTGCCAAAACCACAGTCAACTACACACTCATGAGGGAGATAAAGAAATATTGACAGTTGTGACCATTGAAATTTCAGGTTTGTTTCACAATAACAATAGCTCAACACTTCAAATGATCTTAGAAAAATCATTTAATTTTCTAAGTATTGGTTTCTTCTGCTGTGAAATGGAGAAATAAGGTAACACATACCCATTATGTAAAGTGTTGGGTTAAAATAAGATTATGCTCAAAAGTGTACCTTGACATCTTTCAAGCTCAGTCATTATGCTTGAAATGTTAACTAGATAAATATTTGTGTTAAAATGACATGTTCAGGGTCAGCAAGCTGGCTCAGCAGGTGAAGGTACTTGTTACCAAGCCTGACAACCTGGACCCGAGTTTGGTTCCTATGATGCACATGGTGGAAGGTGAGAAGCAACTCTTGCAAATTGTACTATTGACCTCCACATGCATGCTATGATACATGCACACATAGATGATAGATAGATAGATAGATGATAGATAGATAGATAGATAGATAGATAGATAGATAGATAGATAGATGATAGTGTGCTGGATAGCTTTAGTGTCAATTTGACACACCTAGGTTGAAGGATCCTCAGTTGGGGAATTGCCTTCATTGGATTGGCCTGTGGCCATGTTGTGAGGCATCTTCTGGATTGCTATGTGATGTGGGAGGGCCCAGCCCACTGTGGGTGGTGCCACCCCTGGGCAGGTGGGCCTGTGTTGCATAAGAAAGCAGGCTGAGCAGGGGCCAGGGGACCAAGCCAGTAAGCGGTGTTCCTCCATGGCCTGAGGACCAGCTCCTGACTCCAGGTTCCTGCCCTGAGTTCCTACCTTGGGTTTCCTGATGAACTGTGACCTGGGAGATGTAAGACAAATAAACCTTTTTCTCTTCAAGTTGGTAGTGGTCAGAGTGTTTTGTCACAGCAATGGAAGAAACAAACTAGGATAGATAGATGATAGATAGATAGATAGATAGATAGATAGATAGATAGATGTAATAAAAATTTAAATAACATGTTCAAGTGACAATGTATATATATGCATGCTTTATAAAAATTATCCCAATATCTGGCAATGGGAGTTTGAGTAGTTCAGAATTTTAAGATAATTATAAATGTTATAGTTAAAAAATGTAATACCGGGACTGGAGAGATGGCTCCATGGTTAAGAGCACTGGCTGCTCTTTCAGGGGACCAGGTTCGATTCCCAGCACCCACATGACCGCTAACAACTGTCCGTAACTCCTGTTCCAGAGGTTCCTATGCCCTCTACTGACCTCCGCAGACATTGCACAACATGTGTGCACTTACCTACATGCAGGCAATACATTCATACACATTAAAATAAAAATAAAAACAAAAATTTTTTAAATGTAATACCTTAACCATTATCAGTAAGAGTTGGCCCAATTAGTCTTACATTACATCACAATCTTCAACAGCCCCAGTTATGACTAATTGTATGATTTTCCCAAATGAATTTAGGGTGCACACTTCTGGGGGAGAAATGAAGCATGTCAGGGTAGAACCTAACAGATAGCTCTTCGCTTCAGTAAAGGGATATGCTATAGTGCAAGACTCTTGGGGATCAGCTGATGGAGAAATTTCTTGTGTCCACCATCTGTCTGTGAGCTTTGTAGTCACAGCTACTAGGATCTGACAGGACTGGAATCACCTCCCCTCACTTAATACTCAGCCTCTCCTCAGTTTCACATGTATTTGGTAGAAGGGAAGTGTTCTATGACCTTGTCTCAGCTGCTGTTTGCTAAATTATCCACTGGAAAAGATCACTCACTTCTACTATGATGAAGAATGCCAAAATCTTCATTACCTGGACTGCTGACATTAAACTGAGGACTGTTGGGTGAGAAGCTATTGTGTCTCTGGACTCGGCGGCTTGATCGCTTTCCAGGCCATTGAATAGACAGGACTTCTGGTTTAACTGGGCCTTGCCTGGAATAACAGAGACATTAGTGTTACTGTCAGGGCTTTAGTATATTGCCTCTAGGAATAAGTGTTGGCCAGAAGGATTTTATAGAGTATGTAATGAAAATTTAGTTAGCAAGAGAAATACTGCTTGCAAACATGCTGTAGAGATCCAAGCTGATTGTTACTACAGTATCTAAACCCAAGGAAGAGAGCATTATGGGCTTTTCTTATTCTTAAAATCAAAGTCTAAGTAAAAATTGCATCTTAATTTGCAGCCTAACACTTATTTCCTTTATTGGTCAATCATTAACAAAAATAATACTTGTTTGTATGCTAATGTTGTATTTTGCTTAATTTGAAAATACTTATGGAGTTTTCTTTCCTTAATTAATGTTTTGATTTAATTTTTTGTTCTAAGCCACTATCACATTTTAAAAATCCAAATAATTATTTAACTCTTACTTCAACAAACTGAACCTCCCTCCTCCCATGCCCAGACTGATCCCCTACTGCCCTTCCACAAAGGCTGTACTTTTTAGCAAGTAGTGCTTATCGTAGTTATAAAGAACTTCCAAGAAGGCTGCTTCATTAAAATGGTTGGTTTAGCTGGAAATCAAGTCATTTGTGTTTCTTATTCTGCCTTGGTTGGCATTCAGAATACCCCAGCTGGAACTTCAGCTATCTGCAGCTATGTGGCAAACTTAAGAATGGAAAACATGCACCTACGATGTGAAGAAGAGAGAATTGGTGATGACTGTCTAGAGATGCCATGCTGGCCTTAGGCTGACCCCACAAGATTTCTTCAGAGAGGAAATGCTTAGGCATTTCAGTCATTTTTATATATTTGTTTTCTGTTACAGGCAGCCAAATCTAATACTCATTTATGCTTGTGAAAACCAATTTTTATCGTCTTTCAGCTACAGACGATTCCTTTAACATTGTGTTTGATTTCCTTCCTTGTTTTAAATGGACTCTATTTTTCTCTTACTTGCTTTGTTTTGGTGGTGTCTCCTAATTAATTACTTCATAATGTAAAATACCACTACACCAAGACTCAGGGAACATTGTAGAAGATGAAGAAGAAACAAAGAGCCAGAGGATGGGGAGGATGCTGTGAAATGCTGTCTTCTGGACATAGCATAGCTGTAACACTCATGAACTCACAGCAGCTGTGGTTACCTATATAAGACCTGCACAAGATCAATCCAGACAAAACCCTGCATAGGTGGGGTAGATGATCTTCAGGCCCTACCTTTTACTGCGGAGCTAACAGCAGTGATCGTTTGCTAGGGGTGGAGATGAAGAATCATACCTTTTTGAGGATGTGGCCATTGGTAGGTTTCCCATGTTCCAGTGCATAGCCCCACACCTATGCACATATGAGCAGCACTAACTGGACTTAATGAGCTATCAAAAGCAAAACATGAAGTTCAGGGGGAGGTATGTTGGGGGAGATATAAGGGAGAGTTGAGGGGAAATGGGAAGATACATGATCATATTTCATTGTATATATGTGAAATATTTCAAAATTAAAGAAAAACAATCAGTATTAAAGTAAAAAAAAATCAGTAGCCTAAGTGTCCCTCAATTGATGAGTGGATAATGAAAATGTGGTTCATTTATATTATGGAGTTTTACTCCGCAGTAAGGAAAGATGAAATCACGAAATTTGCAGGTAAATTGATGGAACTAGAAACTGTTATACTAAGTGAAGTAACGCAGGCTCAGAAAAAAATTGACATATGTTCTCTCTCATATGTGGATCCTAGAACCAGACTCTGATAAATAAGTATGCAACCAGACATAACTACAGAAATAAGTATAAATAAATAAGTATGATAAGTATGCAACCAGGATAATGGAAAGGAAACAGGGAGGTAAAGGAAAAGAAATAACCTGAAAGAGAACAGTAGGAAACAGGCCTTAATAAGGGAGATATGGATAAAAATTGGGTTTGTTTAAAGGAGGGGGGAGGGAAGGGTATACAAGGAACTTAGGGCTCAAAGGGAAAGAAGGAGCTCGAGAGGTAGGACCATAGGAGAAGGGTATTATTACAGGAGAAAGGGGGCAATCGGGGTACCTTAAGAGGGAAAACCACGATGGAGGGGCGAGACAATGTGAGAGATAAACAATGCCTAGCTAGCTTTGAAAATCAATGAGAACCATATTACTCCTACAACCTACTGACAAAGTATACATAGCAGATCAAGAAATATATGTCTAGGTAAGGTTTATCTGAGAACAACTGGTCTTTGCCTAAGATTTATCTACATGACACACAGTAATTAAAAATACCAGACTGCTGGAACTAACCTTCTTGGGTGTTTAGCAGACATACTTTGAGGTCTATAATAATTTGGTCAGAGGGACATAAAGGACACTTTTTGCTCCTTGCCCTCCTAGGTCGACTAGTTCCAGGGGACTATGAGCATCTCTCAAAATGTCCTATAATGGTGGTGAGTCACCTTTCCTCTTGATCAAGGAGGCCGAGGAGACCCCACCAGATGGACTTGAACCAGTGACCAGTCTTTATTATAAAGAGGAGGGTCAATACAGAGGAATCACTTCCTCCATGCTTCCAAGTGAAGCCAACCATGGTTGAGCAGGACCTTTGACTTATGTTCACATAAGGGGTGGAACTGGTAAAACAAAGGAGCCAGGGGCTCCTCCCAAGCCCATGTGACCCCCGAGGAACAGATCCTTAAATGACCTTAAGAGTGAAAATAAATCAGTTTATCTGGACCAACTGTGTGGCCTTAAACACCCAAAAGGAAATTATAACCAAAGCTTAAAGGGGCCAATATAATTTCATAAGAGACCATATGTATAGCTAAAGGCTACATAGCAAGCAACAATGCCAGACAGGTGATACCTCCTTCTGAGTTGTTGGCCAGAGTGGCCAAAGGGATTCCCAGATAGTAACCTAGCATAGAACTGGGAAATTGAACAGCAGATCCCAATCTTATCCAAAAGAATATTGACAACTGAATGCCGCTAGATGAGGAACAGTTGACCCTCTAAAACAAAGACCTCTAGATAGGCTAACTAGATTCACCAGAAGGACAAGTAGTGGGGAATGGCTGGGGTGCCGACAACACAGCAGACAGTAGCAGGGATATCAGAGTATAAGGGCTCTAGTGGGGGGAGGGGGGCTATGGGAGGGTGCTACCTGGGAAGTGGGTCTATAAAAAAAAAAAGTTCTTCAAAGCATAAAAATTTGCTCCTTAATAACTAGTAGATTATGAAAAACATTACCATTTAAATATATCTGATGAATTCTCAG
>NW_008332654.1:1699671-1779558 GCF_000622305.1 Nannospalax galili | reverse complement strand
AAACTTGCACCCACTTGTGAAAGAGATGTACTCTTGCTCTGGTGTGTGTTACTGAATATGTTAAAGCTGTAATGATATGCTTCTTCTAATCATGTAATTATTAAAAGTTTAAAAAAAGATTAAAAAAATAATAATTCTTCAAAACGTAAAAATTTTCTCTTTAATAATTAGTAGATATGAAAAACATTACTGTTGAAATCTACCTGACAACTTTATATCCATGCTCAGATGCCAAGGAGCTCAGAAAGTAATCGACTGTGACTAGTAATAATCAGATATATAGAGATTAGAAATGCATGTGCAAACACCTTAGTGTTAATTGTGTTAAAAATGAAGTTTTCTGTATGAAACTGTGTATTTTAATAATCAAATAGAGATCTTTTTAAAAGGTTAAAACCTCATTTAATTTTATGTCTTATAGGGTTTATACTGAGTAAAATATTGTATAACTGTAACAATTCACCTATAAACCTAAAAATTTACAGCCAATTTTGAAAAAGATGCATCTTAGCTCAGAAAATTGTTATTGTTATGTCAATGCTGTTGTAATGAAATGCTTCTTCTAAGTATGTGGTTATTAAATAAATAATAAACTGAAAAAAATTCTCAAGATATTGCCTATGAGAACAGCTCTTTGCGGTTTTACAGAATAAAGAATTCAAATTTGCAAGTCATCTTAAAATAGCTGCTTCATTGTATATTCATGTTCCCAGAGTTATATTCCTTAGTTCTTTGCAAATTACCTGGCTTCTCCTTTCTGGGAATCTCTGGACTTTTTTTCCTCTAATACTTTGAAATGTCATAATGGTATGCCTTAGTGTCAGATTTTTAAAAATTCATTATAATGAGCTCTCTGCCTGATAAACCATGCTGGAAACTCATACCCTTGTTCTGAGAACTTTCCTATTCTTTTGAAAATTAATGTCCCTTGTTTTTTTTCGGGAAGCTCTATTTTATAAATATCAGCCCTCTTAGACTAACTTTAGTTTATCATTATATCTCTCCTGTTTTTCATTGCTTTGTAGAGATTTCAACATAATTTCATACTGAAATCTTTCTCAGAGAATTTTATTGTAGACGTGTAAGACAAAAGCTGTTTCATCTACATATGAACTATTTTTTCTTCAATAGCATCCTGCCCTCAACACATAAATGTAGTATCTGGGCCTTCTGAGGACCTTCACTCTTTTGAAAAATTTCTTCTGCTTTCTGGATTATGACTGTTTCTTCTGCTTTTGTTTTGTGTTTGATTTGTTCTTTCCATTCCTCCATCTGTCTCTCCACATTCCAAAGGGAGGAAGTCCTAGACAGACTGGAACTTTGGTGTACATTGTGTGTTAGCCAAGTCACATACTCCAATGGGAGCCTTCTGACAGAACCTACTCATAGATACTATTACATTTTTCTCTAAGACTAATCAGATCTTTCAGTGAAACATCTCCTATCCTGTTTCTAAACCCAGCTGACAGTGAGCTGGAAGCACAGCACACAAACGGGTTTCAGGTCCACTGGTCTGGATGATTTCACCTAAAGTCTCCTTTCTCGTATTGTACCCTGACTCTAAATTGTGCTAGGTTTACACTTGCTTATGTCTTCAGAGAGCATAACTCTGGGGTTCTCCAAAGACTCAGAAGGGGCAGTCACTACAAAATACAGGAGGAGACTTCAACATGACAGTCTTCCTTTCACGTGACTATCTGTTACACATGCCTCAGTCAATTCCCAAGCTTCCCGAGGCTCCATCGTGTGCTACTATACATGTCCACTCTTTTTTAACTGAATTCTTGGGATTTTCCATACAATATAATTTGACAATATTTAGATCCTGTCCCCTATCCACAACTCCCTATACTACCCCCAACCCAACTTAATGTACTCATATATATAGTTATATTTATATATATATAAATAACAGTCAATTCCCAAGCTTCCCGAGGCTCCATCGTGTGCTACTATACATGTCCACTCTTTTTTAACTGAATTCTTGGGATTTTCCATACAATATAATTTGACAATATTTAGATCCTGTCCCCTATCCACAACTCCCTATACTACCCCCAACCCAACTTAATGTACTCATATATATAGTTATATTTATATATATATAAATAACTATAACTATATCTATAACCATATATATATATATATATACACACATATGCATGGCCTATAGAGTCTAAGTTGTCCAAAATTTCCCTACATTGGGTTAGGGTTTCTTGCCCACTTCCTCATGTCTATGCTGGGATTTTTGTCTGGCTTGAACTTATGTGGGACTTGTCCATGCTGTCACCATTGCTGTCAGTTCATATGAGTAACTGACCAGCTGGAAAACTGTTTCTTTGTGGACATTCACCACCTCTAGCTTTTACAGTCCTTCTGCCCTCTCTTCCTCAATGATCCCTGAACCTTGGGAGGCAGAAATTTGATACAGGTGCCTTATTCAGGGATAAGCACTCTACAGCCTCTTGTTTTCTGCATGTAGGATTCTATGTTAATCACTATCTGCTACATAAGAAAACTTCTCTGATGAGAGTTGAGAGATGCATTAAATTGTGGGTATAACAATAAGTCATGAGGAGTCAGTTCAGTACAATAATTATTTAATAGAAAACTAATGTTAGGCTTTCCCCTGTCTTGTGACCTATTTGTCTAAGGCTCCTAAGCCTGATATCAATGCCAGGTATAGGCTCCATTGATGAAGTGGACCTTAAATTCAATTAGAGTGGTGAGTTACTCCCATAGTATTTGTGACACTGATGCACCAGTCGGCATATTTTGCCAACCCAGCTGTTGTAGTAGTTCACAGGATTCACAGCTGGGTAAGGTTGATGATCATTTTTTTCCTTCTGGTAGCATGCATAGCACCTTCTAGAACTATGAAAACTAGCCAGTAGAGATGAAGCTCTGAAGTCAGCACAGGTTGATTTCTCCTTGTTTGTTCTACAGCTCATGTATATAGTATCTTCAGATACCATCCAGTTTTGGTGGGTCACCAAAAGCAAGGGCAATAGCCAGTATTGTTTGATGGTCCATGGACCCTTGGTCAACAGCTTCTAGAGAAGGAGTCCATTTCTGATGTTAAGGATTTTTTTTTTTTTTTTTTTTTTTTGGTTTTTTTCATTAACTTATGAAGTCTAGCTGGGACAATGTTCCCTGTTATAGAGTAACTCTCCTTTTAATCTCTTTTTATAATGTATGTGTATATACTTCAAGAAGCTTCTATGGTGGTAGGTTTCCATTTTCTTAAGGCCTTTAATGTTATTTATACATCCCCATATTCCCTCCTGTGCCCTGGCCTCCCATTTCCCACCCTATTTAACCCTTCCTACCCTAGTGTTCCCCTTTCTTCCTTCATATCACTGAAATCTACCACCCTCCCATGTTTCTCTTCATAAATCTTTAACATTTTATACCTTTGCTCTTAACAATGCCTATGTGAACTTCTACTGCCCCCGAACTTTCAAATCAGTTTCCGCTGCATTCCTCTTCTTCCCAGGTTTCAAGTTTCTGTTTCTTTGGTTCTTCCTTTCTGACTTTCTTGGGTTAATGACTCCTTTCATCCAGGCATTTTTAGTGGCCAATTTGAAGGTGTTTGGCAGAGAACAAAACAAATCACATACATCTAGTCTCTAATATCTAATTGTCCTTATGGATTCTCCTATAGCATAACACCCACCCCCAGAAGCTTTGGTGGCTTATGTAATTAATGGAGTGATCAAGTGAAGGAACCATAAGCCCTCTGAGGTTTTATAATCACTTGTGGGCAAAATTAAAGCCTCCCTTTTCTTCCATAATGGACAACTATCAAAAGGAGAAAAATAACTTCCAAGCCCAGAAGGACTCATTCATATCCCTGAATAGGGGAGAAACTTGGAAAATAGATCAAACTTGCACATTCCATTATATAAGGGAAATCACATATAATTGAATTGTGCTCAGACAATTTAGATTTTGAGGAAGTAGACTTATGCAACAGGACAGGAGTCCTTTACAGGGAAGTTTCTGCATCACATAATGATTATTCTTGTGGTAATCATTAGGTTCTTTCAAGAGACATGGAATTAAAGTAGCTCCCACTTAGTCCGTTTCCCAGGGACGATATAGAGAAGGTATAAAACGCCATCTGAGAATCTCACCTCTATGTCATTTCAGCTGCAGGTATTCCCCCTCTCTGAAAATTCCATTGTCACATGAATGGGCACAGACATTTTGCCCAGCACAGCATGCCTGATTCATTACTGCAGGATGAATAATGCTGTGTGATTCTGCCTGGAGCTGATAGAGAATGGATGTTTTCTCTAGATGTGCTCTAGCCAATGAGTCTCTATCCCTTGGTTTCACAAGTATTAAATTCCAAAGCTGTGTTGATGCTGAAGGGGAAGCAAATTATTACAACCCCAGGAGTTTTAATGAAACATGAAGCCTACAACTCTTGTTGTAAGAATCCTTCTTTATAACATTAAAAGCTGGTGAGTTGTTGTATACACTGATTTGACTTCTTGCTACCTTTGTTCTTTTCTTTCTCAAATATATACTACATACAATTGCCTGAATAATTTTCCATAAACCCTGGTTTCACTAGGTAGCTCTTTTTTATTGTTGCTAACAGAAATATGTGATTGAATTAACTTCCAATGCATGTTTAGCTTTAACCCCAGATACCAGAAAGATTGGCTCCTCAGGTTCCCCTGCATGCTGCTCTTTTATAGGGTTCACTTTCACTCATTCCATTACATATATTTAACATGAAGTTTTACCAAGTACTGTGGAGCAGCACAAAGTCCCTACCATCTAAAAATTCACAGACTAATGGAGAAGATGAGTAACTAAAAAGATGAGTTAAGTAAGTGGGGATAGAGGCACAAGAGTACTTGGTGGGGAAGTGGAGGCATGGCATCCTGCTCTGTGTGATGGCTTTTTAGACAAAGTATTGAAGAGTGACCAAACAAGCTTGGGGAAGCTAGCCAGATGAGAAGTGACCAAGATGGGGTGGGAAAGGACATAGTCCCCTAGCAGAGATATCATCCTGCCACTCAAATTCATCCTAAAGGTCCAGTTCAAGTCTTGTCTCCCCAGGATGCTTTTTCAAGGGTATTTTGCTTCAAAATATCACAGACGTCATGGACAGGGACAGAACAGCCTTCATCTTTCTGTCACTCTAATTCTACAGTTCTGCTCATATTGACCTTTGGTGGCAGCAAGTAGGAAACTGTAGCCTTGGGACAGAAGACACAGCATCTAGGTTGGGGTTAACACATGTTTCTATCTGAATTACCAGAAACTTCATACTGGGCACAAACCCATAGTGGTACACAGTTTTCTATGTACTCTTGAATAAATATATTTAGAAACCTCCTGGGAGGAATGTCTCAGAATTGGGGTGGGACCTGGACATCCCTGGATGGATGCCTTAGTTGAATTCCCTATCACAGCACTCTCCACACTGACATGAGAGCTCTAACAGTTCCCATTATTTCAAGCTGTTTTTGAGCTAGAAGTAAAACGTTCATTAATCCTCTAGTGTCTTCTATTTTGCTTAAACTCTGTATTACTTTGTTCCTTCTCATTAAACACAGCTGCCCTGCAGCTGTTCAAAGCAAGCCTAACACACAAAAAAACAATTGTTCATTAGATGTTTGCTATATGGTAGTGAATGCATGCTTGTATTCTTTGGTGATAACTATAGAAGGAAAAAAAGAACCCCATGCTGGAAGGTGCAGAAGCAGTGGAAAGGCTTTTCCAAAGTCTCTTCTCAGCTGGCAAATGACTGGCTCTAAAAGTAGAGAATTCATTTTATATACAAGAGATACAAACCAAAGAAACAAAAGGCAACATCATTTTCCCACTAGGACCGTGAAACCAATTTCATCGTGTTTCAAGACATTTAGTTATTGTGGTAGTTTGAGTAAGAATGTACTCCATAGACTCCAAGAATTTGGACACTTGGTGTCCAGCTGCCAGCAGTTGGGGGAGGGTCAATGGAACATTTTGGAAGTGTGGCCATGCTGGAGGAAGAACGTCACTGGGGGTGGGCTTTGAGAGTCTACAGCTTGCCCATTTCTGGTGGGGTTCTTTGCTTCCTGTGCTTGCTTGAAGATGCAAGCACTCAGCTTTCCTCTCCAGCCATCTCTGCTCCCATGCCTCCCAGACATGATGGACTCTTGGTCTCTATGGAATTATAATCCAAATAAACCCTTCCTTCTATAAGTTGCCTTAGTCATTGTGTTTTATCACAGCAACAGAAAAGGAACTAATATAGTTATCTTCTCCTCAAACTTGAGGAGGTGGATTGCTGCTTTCCTAAAGTGAATTCTTGTGCTTTAGCTTTACCCTTTATTGTGGAGTCACTCAACTCAGTGAAAATGAAGTATGGATATGAAGAAGGATGCCCAGATGGAATATTCCAATGTTCATCCACTGTACCCCAAGTGCATAATCTGTACAGACTTATTAGATTCTGAAATTACAGGGCTTGTTATATTTAGAATTTGGCTGTGCTCATTCATTTTGACATGGTGAGTGCATGGATGAAAATTCCATGCTATTATGGAGATGTCCTGAAAAGCATACATTCATTAATTTATTTAGAAAAATTTATCCTATAGAGTAAGGCATTAGCAGCTTGTTGAAAAACTTTACTTTGTGGTTCTAAGACACAAATGTTAGATAAGGCATATCTACAGGCTTAAAGTGATAAATTAGCTAAATGTGTCCTTTAAAAATATTTTTATTTACTTTTCATTTTATGTGTATGAGTATACTGTCTGCATGTAAGTGCACCCATGTTGTACAATGCCATGAATGTCAGAAGAGGGTGTTGGATCCCTTGAAACTGGAGTTACAGACAGTTGTTAACCACCATGTGGTTGCTGGGAACCAAACCTGGGTCCTCTGCAAGAGCAGCCAGTGCTCTTCACTGCTGAGCCATCTCTCTTCATCCCCTACCCAACATATTTCACAACAGTAAAGATTTTGCCTTTCTCTATCTTGCAAGGCATGAACAATGGCAACTCAGTAATATGTCAAATGGAATTACTGTGATGTCTACTTTGCCCACTCGTCCTGTCAGCTACTCTCTAATGGTAGCACCTTTACTTACAGAGCTGTTGTTAGGTCCTTCCTTTTCTTCAAGGTGATGCATACTGGTAGCAGTGAATTTGAAATCTTCCCTTCATTCACCTTTCTCCATTTCTTTAAATAATTAGGCCTATTAATTTCTGATAGCTCTCCAAAATAACTAGGATCACTTAGTCTATAAGGCTTTTCTGTTCATTTTCAAATTATAATGAATTTTAAGACAAGGTCATGTGATTGACTTCCACTTTGTCCATATTTAAATATTTATTCTTCTGAAACCTATTGGCAAGTTATTTGCCTTCCTATATTTGCCTTTTTGTACCTTGCAGTATAGTTTTAGTATCCGTGGTTTACTTACATAACACATTTTGGTTTCCTTCAGCATTAGTACCATGCTAAATATATATTACTATCATCTATATTATATTTTAAACTCTTCACTTACTAAATTCTCAGTTCAAATTTGTTGAATAAATGATGGACAGCATAATAAATAGTGGGTTTTTTCTTTTGAGGGAAATAATAAGGCAAATACCCTGTAGAGGTCCTTTTGAAATTCCTTTTTAAATCTATTAATTTTCATTCTTAGTTCTCGAGTGTATGAAGAAAAACCCTTTTTCTGGTTTTCCACGATTGCAAAATCACTATAGAGACATTATAGGAAAACATTTAGTTACCTTTCTTGACGAGTTTGCTCCTCGGTAGTTTCCATGGCACATTCCAAAGAGTTCTGGAGAGACTGCAACTGATTCAAGGTCTCCTTCAATAAAAACCGAGTGACAAATTGTTCCAAGTTGGAGGCTTCTTGGTAGTCCTAAAGGTCATAAAACAAATGCAATTAGAATAGGGTAGAGGCAAATACCCAGGAATAGATTTCAGCCGGGTACTGGGGAGCTTTCAGACTAAGCCCAGAAAAGGGGGTGGAGAGAAAGAAAGCATTGCCTGGGAAGTGTATGGTAATGCTCTGTCCACCTACTACAGGCTGAATTTAAACATTGGCTAGAATTTATCACTTTGTATTTCACCTGCTTCAAATTCAACAAAAAGACAAGGCCTGGAAAAACTATAACTGGCATCTGTGAGAAAGGAAAAACATTCTGTGTGGCTACTTAGAGTCTGTTCTGTTTCATTTAAATGATGACCGTGTCACCATACATTTCCCTCTCACCAATAAAACACAGCCATGTTTCAACAATTGGCTTAATTCCCCTTGATGTATTTATTATGCTTGATTTGTATTCCTTTGAAGTCATAGGAAATTGTGTGCAATTATTTCAAGTTTTGAAGAAAAATGATAGGCTTGGAATATTTAAACAGTTCACTAAACCTGCTCATGTCCCACTCAGTAACACTGAGGACAGTTTGCAGCTAACTTCTAGCACAACTTGGCCACAGAAGCATCATCCATTCTACCAGACACAGGTCAACACGTATGCAGTAGCTGCCACTTGCTCAGCCTCTAGTGGCAGGCAAGTGAGTAGACTGTACACAGTCCTAGCTGCCACCCTGTAAAGTCTCGGAGAATCACAGAAGAAAGCCAAGTTAGTAAGAATGAAACAGCATCAGAACTCCCCTTTCAGGTCATAAGAGCAGCCAGCTAAATTAGATTTTTCAGTGTCTTGACTGCTGTTAATGGTTTGAATGTTTGTTCCCCAGTTGGTAGAGTCATTTTTGGAGGCTATGGAACCTTTGGGAGGTGAGACTGAACCAGAGTCAGAAGAGGTAGGTGATCTACTGCTTGGTTCACTGCCATATGAGAAGCCTCTGTCACATGCTCCCACTAATATGGACTAAGCTTTTTGTCTATGTCTTCCCCAGTCATGGCAAGAATTCCTATCATGAGCCAAAATCAATCTTTCCTCTAAGTTTCCCATAAGTTTCTTTTCCTGTAAGTTTCTGGCAGATATTTTGGTGACACGGAGGTAATTAATTCAGGATGGAAAGGTATATTCCAGTCAGGGAAGGAAAAGATTTGTTTGGCTCTGACTCTAAACAAAATAATGCTTTTCATGGCTGAAGATACAAAACCAAAAGGAATGGCAGCGAGGAGATGCCACCACGAGTCACACTGCCGGGGATTACTAGGGCATGGCTGCAATCCAAACAAACGAAATGTAATTATTTAACTTGCCTGGGACTCACCTTTCTCACAAATAAGGCTAAGTAACTCCAGCATGTTCTCCAACCCCAAATACTCTGTGCTTTTAGCAACTCTGCACTAGAAAATATTTGGTGGTAACCTTCTGATATAAATTAGTTTTTTTCTGTCCACAGAATAACATTGCAGTGGTTTGAATGAGAATGTTCCCCATAGGCTCCAAGTATTTGGACACTTGACCTCCAGTTTGTGGTGCTGTTTGGAGGGGTCATGGAACCTTTAGGAGGTATGACCATGCTGGAGGAAGCCTGTCACTGGGGATGGGCTTTGAGAATTCTTAAGCCTTGCCAGCTTTCCAGTTGTTCTCTGCTTCCCGCGCCTGCTTGAAGATGTGAGTGCTCACCCTTCTGCTCCGGCCACCTCCTGCTGCCATGCCTCTTCTGCCATTATGGACTCTTACCCCTTTGGAACCACAAGCCAAATAAGCTCTTCTTTCTATAAGTTGCTTGTCTCTGGTGTCTTATCACAGCAATAGAAAAATAACTAATACAAACATCATAGAAAATCTCATCTAGCAATGTTTCAACCATTAGCCTTTTTAAAAGCCTATTGACTGTAGTTGAAAAACCCAGTAACTTTTATTACCCACTGATGTAATATTCTTATTTAAAAGTTAAAAACTATCTCTAAACTTTATTTAGGAAAATAACCATAAAATAAAACATTATATGTTTATAATAATAAAAATTTTTATGTTAAATCAAGATAAAATATACAAAATACCTCATTTGATCTCAGAGGTAACTAATTGTTGGTAGCAAAATCTTCATAAGATTATTTATCAATTTTTTTAAATCAAGGAAAATTTTCCATTGAACTGGAACGTAAATGTGTTGATAAAATAAAGGCTGTGTTTGATTCTTACCCTACAGTTATTTCTATTTTGCCAGCACATATTTTTAAAATAAAATTTATTAAAATGAACACAAAACATAAATGCATAGTGAGAGTATGCCAACTAAATTTGCATCTTCTTGTACACTATGACTAACCCCAAGAAAAGATGGAAAGTTTTATACCTGTTTGCAGACAGCATTAAACAGCAAAGAGAGAATACGTTCACTGAGCAATAACGCATAGTGCTGCCCTAATTTTTTCTCACTTAAATGTTAAATATTTGTCATTGTCATGTCAGAGCTAGAAAAAGTAGGCTTTTTAAGTTAGCTAATTTAAACATCCCAGTCATTGCTTTTCTATTTTGGCATCTTAGATACACAGGGGATGTCTAATATTCCCATGGTGCCCAAAGTAAATGTTCATTTGATGCCTGACTGTTTTGCAGATAAATTCATAGCCTGAGAATTTATTATATTGATATCATATTCCTATATGTAAAGACTTTGTTGAAGTTAAAGTTAGGAATATTTAAATATTTTTTATTTATTCTTTAACAGTTTCACACGTATATATGTTAGTAATATTCACCTCCTCATTCCCCTCTCTTACCCCCTGGAACCTTACTTCTTCCCAACAAGTCCCCATCCTACCTTCATGTCTTTAAAAACAAATAATGCATTAAGTTTAGTTAAGGCTGCTTGTATGTTAATGGTTATAGGGTTAATTTACTGGATCATGGGCATCTTGCCAGCGGCTACATCCCTGAAGAAAATGACTCCTCTGCCCCAAGCATCATTAACTGCCTATAGGTCCTCAGCTAGAGGTGGGACCTTACGTGCCCCTCCCTTATTCATGCTAAAATGCCGACAGGCTCCATCTTGTGCAGGCACCTGAAGCTACTGTGAGTTCATATGTGCGATGGCTGTGTCATGTCCAGAGAACAGCATTTCACAGCACTCCTCCCATCCTCTGGCTCTTAGGTTCTTACCTTCTTTCTTCCCCTTCTTCCACAATGTTCCCAGAGCTTGTGGGAGAGGATATGATATGGATGTCCAATTGAGGGCTTGCCATAAAGTTAGATATTTAGGAACATTCCAAGTGGACAACAGCCTAGCTACTCCATCATAGTGGTGCAGGTGATATTGCTACATTCACTTTTTGACAGGACTCTGATGAGAGTCTGTGAAAATGTTATGGAATGCCCTAGCCCAGTTGGGTGAATATATCTGATGCCTTGACATTGAGAGAGGCAATAGGTGGGATACAGCTTTAGGGGATTAAGATTTTTAGTCAGTTACAAAGGTTAGTTGTAATGTGCTGCCCCTTGATATGAGGGGAAAAAAGAACCTGTCTTCTTTTGAAATTTTTTGATGCCATAAATATATTTAGTCTGATTTAAATATATTTAGTCTGATTTAAATCTATATATGTAACCATTACTTCATACCCCATTAATATGTATAATTTTATACTTGTTTTTGTCAGTTAAAATAAATTATTAAAATATCAGAATTAATTAATTATTTTGTTGAGACAGGGTCTCTGTGTAGCCCCAGCTGGCCTGGAACTCACCAAGACCATGCTGGCCTTGATCTCAAAGAGGTCTGCCTGTTTCTGCCTCTCCTCTGCTGGAATTAAAGGTGTGAATCACCACACCTGGTCTCAAAATTTGTTTTGAAAATGAAAATGGAATTACCACTTGATCCATCAATCACACTACTGTGTATATAGTTAAAGGAATCTTTTTAGTTTCTTAAAAGAAATATTTATGGTCTAATGTTTATTCTAGCATTATTCACAACAGCTAACATGTAATTAATCTATGTGTCCATCACCAGATGAGTGAAAAATAAATATTATATATATATTATATGCACAGTGGGATACTGTTTAGCTTAAAAGAAGGAAGCCTTGCCATTTTCAACATGGATTAACCTGAACCTTGAAGACATTAAATGAATAAGCCAGGCATGGAGAGACTTAAGTAGAATGTAAGAAAAAGAAAAGTTGATCTGATAGAAGCAGAGAATGGCATGGTGGTAACCAGGATCTGATGAAGGGTACAAAATTTCAACTAGACAAAAACAATCAATTCAAGATTTATATTATACAAAATGGGGACTACAGTGAATACTGTATTCTTAAGAAACTATAAGAGAGTAGATTTTTAAATGTTTTCACCATAAAATTAAGACTAATTTTTGTTAGCATTCAAAATAATGGGTTTTGCTCTGGCACCTTTATACAACTTCCTGCCCCGCTGGTTTTCCCTCTCCCCTCCCCACAGTAGCCTCTCTTATGCCACATATATTCTAGTACCCTTACCACACCCATAATATCTCTTCTTCCCCTCTTACTGTCTCATTTCTAGTTTCATCACACACACACACACACACACACACACACCCATATATAAATCTAAATATGTGTTGTACATATGAGAGAATATGTGGTATTCGTCTTAAAGTAGAGCCACAATATCACCCAGTCATCTACTTCTGGGCATATTCCCAAAGGCCTCTAATCCTACTACAGAGACTTGCACATCCATGTTTATTATTGTACTGTTCACAATATCCAGGGAATGGAACTAATCTAGATATCCAGCATTTGATAAAATGGTTAAAGAGACTGTAGTACACATACACACTGAAAGTCCACTCAGTCACAAGAAGATATTAAATCATAACATTTGTAGGAAAATGTACAGAACTGAAGATCATGATGTTTAACTGAAAGAACTTACCTTCTAACATTCCCACTTATCCTCCCAGGCTGAGCTCACAGCACTGTCTCTACTGACCATTGCCTCCACTGACCTGGAACTATCACTTCTTTTCACAGCATTGTGTACTTCCATCCCCTTTTCTGTGTTCCTGTAACATCTTTTTCCTAACTAGGGAATAGGATTTGCCATTGTACACTGTAATCTTGTGTTTAGCTGCCTCTCTCCTACACTACATCAAGTCCTTAGGAATAAATATTATGTCTCCTTCATTTCTGTTTCCCGAATAACCAGAATATTGCTGGCCTTACACTAGCTGTCCCTGAAATGGTGAAATGGCACATGAAGAACAAGACACTGTATAGAGATTCAGGAGCCAGAGGGGATGTCTGAACCCAGGGTGTTCCCACTGCATCTAGCTCTTGCTGTTTGTAGATACTACAGCTCGGCTTGCTGGGCCATGTGGCTCTGCTATAAAGGGAAATACTGCTTTGCTCTCAGCAGACTGTTTGTCCTCATTTCATTTCATTTTCTCATTTCATTTGTTAGTCTTCTTCCTTTCCTCTGGATCCTCAGCTCCAGTCTGAAGACCCAGGTGGCCCAGAGCCAACCTCCTTCCCTTCTTCCACACACACAGCAGATGTTCCTTTGGAAGGCACTGGCACAAGAAGCAGATGGAAAATTAAATAGATAACAAGCTGGAAAATGTCAAAGCCTGGACCTTTTCATTCTCAACAAATGTATTGGTCGTGAAGTACAAAAAGGGATCTTTGCATTCCCAAACCCTAGGAGATTGCTGTGTTGGTATTCGACACATGTTCATTTGAGCAAAGCCCAGTATTTGCGAGACAGGTAGAAAGAATGTCTGAAGATCTAATGAAGCATGGAATAGCAAATGCCAGGGTCATACGGACATCTGGACCCTTCTTTATTTTCAGACACCATTTAGTCTTTGTATCTATTAGAAATGGAAGCTAATTCTGTTTCTTAGATCCCAGTAACATCTATTCAAATACCTGATACTTGATAGTTACATGAATCACTAGGTGGAGACTGTTTACAATATATCCCCCTTAAAACTTCCGTTTTTTGCCTTTGGAAAGTCAGAATACAGACATTTCAGTTCTGGTTTTTCTTTTTGTGGAAGCGCAGTAGAGCTTGCCTTCATTCAAGTGCAAACCTCAGCATTTGAAGCTAACTTTGAAAATTGGGTTTCTTAGGGCATTGCCCGCGCATCTTAATTTCCAGATCACTTCTCAGCAAGTGAGCGCCACACATCTGCATGATGGAACAGTGGAGAGCTTAGTTATTAACCCACTATGAATCATCTCAGTTAATTAGGAAAATCGGAGCATCCAACTGCCTTGTTTGTATTTACCGGAGTTGAAATTTGATAAAGTCAATGATATCCAGTCCCAGCATTTCCTTGTTTAGGAGGTCAGATATAGTCACACGTGCCAGGGTACTGCTTCTAGCTGCCTTGGATTCATGCCTCCTCAGTGTTCATTGCTCTTGTGTTGGATATTTGTATCAGTTTCCATAACATGACAATGCACTCTACCCAGGTAGGGCTGTCCTTTCCCATTTCTGCCCTGCTCCAAACTGCTGCCTTTTAAAATAGGATTTTACATATTATCTATTCCCTTGCTTATTTTAAACATTCTTTTCTTTTTTAAAAAAATATTTCTTTATTGGCAGGCATGGTGGCACATGCCTTTAGTCCCAGCACTCGGAAGTCAGAGTCAGGCATATTTCTGTGAATTCAAGGCTAGCCTGGTCTCCATGGTGAATTCAGGTCAGCTGTGGCTACAGGGAGACCAAGTGTCAAAGTGTTAAAAAAAAAAAAAAGCAAAAAAGTATTTTATTTTAAATGCATGAGTGTTATTCCTGCATGTATATAGTGCACCCATGTCATGCAATGCCCAGAACAGAAGAAGGCATCAGATCTCCTGGAACTAGAGTTATGAGTTAAGGACAGTTGTTAGCTACCATGTGGGTGCTGGGATTTGAATGTGGGTCTTCTGCAGGAAGAGCCAGTGCTCTTAATCACTGAGCTATCTCTCCAGCCCTACTTTAGAAATTCTTAAACTTCATTTCTTAAGTAGTATTTTTTTTTCAGATCAGGATAACTCTATATTGAATTTAAGACTTAAAAAAAGGAGGAACTATTCCTTAATTGTCTTAAAAGAAGACAGGTAAATTCCAGACACAGCTTTTGAAATCTTAGGTGGCAAAACAAAAGATCAAAATAATTTTGGGCTACAGAGTCCCAAGCATTAAAAGAAGTATAGATTCTGAGGTTAGTGAGAGAGGAGACAAGGTTATAATTTTGGAATAATACATTATTAGACTGGAGCTAGGGTGTAGCTCATCTGTTAACATGTTTGTCTAGCATGCACCAAGTCCTGGGTTCCATCTCCAGCATTATATAAATTGATACGGTGGTGCAGGCCTGTAATCAGAGATAGAAGCAGGGAGACCAGAAGTCATCCTGCACTACAACATTGAGTTTGAGTCCTGTCGTGTTATTTAAGACCCTGTTCTGATCCCCGCCCCATCCTTCATACATCCTTCAGATATATGTATGGAGAGAGAGATGCCATTAAACAGTAAATGGATTGAGAAAATTTCTGAGCCTAATTTTATCTGGATATTCTGTGAAGAAAATACTTTAGAAGTGAATCATGTCATTTAAACAGAAAGTCTACACTGGCACACAGCACTGTAAAGGGCTCCTCATAGTGCTCTTAAAGATTTATATTCTGCAGGTTTTGTTGCTCTGGCTCCTTCTTTGCCATTGCCTAAAGAGCAACCCATGCTGCTGCAAAGCAATCCTCTTCATGCAAATGGAATTTCAGGACAATCTGAAGAGAGTGAGGAGCCCAAAGAGACACCCACACTCTGAAAATTAACAACTCATAGCTGAAGATGCAAGTCATGTTCACAAGCATCTGATGACACTGTGCCGCCTAAGAATGTCCTCTGATGATGGTCACACTTGCATTCTGTTCTGTATTTTGTGCCCTTTGACAACTGTGTGAACTTAGAAAAGTTTTTGTTTTCTTAACTGTAAATAAGAATAGTTATCATAGCTGGGCGTGGTGGCACATGCCTTTAATCCTAGCCCTCGGGAGGCAGAGACAGGTGGATCTCTGTGAGTTCAAGGCCAGCCTGGTCTACATAGTGAGTTCCAGGACAGCTAGAGCTACAGGGAGACCCTGTCTCAAAAAGAACAAAAAAAAAAAAAAAAAAAAAAGAATAGTTATCATCAGCTTGCTTTGAGGGTTAAATGAAGTACGTACAATATATAAAGTGCATCCTGTGTGGTCTAGTTCATTGTTTGTGATAAATGTTTATTACACCTATTAACACAGCAGAAGGAGGACATCATAAAGTATAATCATCAGCTGAAAATTCACTAGCCCTGGGTTTATCTGCTGCAATAACAGAATGGATAAGAATTACTGCTGAGATAAGTGAGTAGCTGGCATTTGGCATATAATGGGTTTTCTACAGGAATTAATTTCTTGGAATTATTTACACATATATTTTCTATTGTGTATCTGGTACCTTGCTTTCTCTAACACACATTACTCATATACAGATGTGTACTACATTGAAGCGATGACTGATGGAATTGACTTTGAGGAGTGTGAGGTTTAAAATGTAGAGTGCAACTGCAAAGTTAACCAAAACTTCTTTCCATTTTGATGTGTTTCTCATTAAGGATAAATAACGGGGTACAGCTTATCAAACCAGTCACACCTCTTGCTTTTCTCTTGGCCTCTTCTGAACATTCCTCCACTCCTTCTGCAGATTGCCTCATTGATCAGGATCTTTCCAAAATTGCTTTTCTGTCTCAGATCTGACTTTTCTTTCTTTCTTTTTTTTCCTCTCCAGATTGTTAGCTGTGCATTCATTACTATTTTTTCCTTTCTTAAATCTGTGTAAGCCCACCTTTCATCATTTAGGCCCTGTTCCCTGTTTGATATCACAGATGTATGGACCAGAAAAAAAAAGGGGATGATTGGACAAGAAGGTAATACTGGTAGCATAAGTTTTGAAAGCCCTGGACTCTCCACACAAAAAGACAATAATTAGATAAAAACACAACAATAAAACTCCAGTAAACAACAAATGTGTCAAAGTTGATGACAAGGTATCATCATAAACTAAAAATTATGACTAAGGATGAAATTGCTGACATCTACAACATGGATGGGCCTGTGGGAACAAAGGGGGATGAGGAGAACAGAACTCCCAGGAGCCAACAGATGCTCACTGGGGTAATAGTGACTGATTAGTGAACAGGAGCTGAAACTGGGGGAAAGGGGGGTTGCTTTTCCTAAAGTGAATGGACATCAAAATGGATTTTTGAGCACAAAAATCCTTGAAAGGCTTGATGGGGCTGGAACAGGACAGTGCTTAAGGACTCTTGAATCAGGAGGAATCCACGCTGAGGAAGCCTGCTGCAGTGAGAACTGACAGGTCACATGGGCAAAGGCAAGCAGACTCAGGTCAAGCTGGGTGAGAGGAACTGAGTCAGGATGTCCCAGAGGGAAAGTTGCCTGATTTTCAAACCCTATAAGACAATCACCGAACATGAAATTCTACAATGTTAGAAATACAACTGTGAACACAACCAAATTTGAAACACTCGGGAAAATGTGTAAAAATGAACAGATATTTAGAGGTCACATTCTATATATTGTTGTAAAAAAAAGGAAAACAAGGAGTAACCTTCCTGAAGGACACATCCCTACAGACAGGGACGTACACTCCAAAGACAGGCCATGAGTCAGATGAAAGGGTCACCACATACTTACAGACAAGGTCAAACATATTAGAGAAGCAAAAGGTAAATTAACTTAGAAATGAAGTGATAGGATTTGGAATCGAATTAGAAGTAGGAGTCCGGAAATCAGGTCTAAGTTAGAAGGAACGGGGAAACAGATAAACACATGTAATACCTTAAGAAGAAAGAGGAAAAGGAGAAATGTTTCAAAAACGGTGAAGTAAAGAAACAAGAGCATATGGGTGGAAGTGACAAACACCAACGATAAAGAGCACTCAGTCTACTGGTGACAGAATTCACTCAGAGGAACAGAGTAGGAATGCTTTCCCGAAATTAGGAGATTTACAATTAAATACCAAGAGCATGCTGCATGGGAGGGAAGGGAATATGATTTCAGAACAAAACATCACTGGACTTTAAAGACAAGGCAACAGTGCAGTTTATCCCTAAGGCCATCGTATTTATATTTCTCTTTTGAATGGTGTGAAAGTTAATCTCGATTGTCAACTGATTGAATTTTTAAATTGCCATGGACAAGAGGGTGTTTCCAGGGGGGATTAACAGAGGAAGGAAGATCTTCTCTGAATGTGGGCATCACCATCCCACAGGCTGGGGTTCTGGGATGAATATAAAGGAGAAAGCGAGCTGAGCACCAGCATTCATCTCTCTCTGCTTCCTGACTGCAGATGCCATGTGACCAGCTGCCTCCTACTCTTGCCACCATGCCTTCCCTGAATGATGAATGGAACCTTCAAACAGGGAGCTAAAATAAACCCTTTCTTCCTTAAGTTGCTTTTGTCAGGCATTTTGCCACAGCAACAAGAAAAGTAACTAATGCATTCAGATTTCTAAAACTGAAGTTTAGAACACTGTCCATAACAATGGGAAAACAATTGATTTTGTGATTTTTTAAAAAAATTACCCTTATATTGTAATTTTTAACTATAAATATTTTAAGGTTTATTTTTAAAAAAGATAAAAAAAACAAGGCAAAATTCAGGTGTGGTGGCACATACCTGTGAGTTTGAGGCAGGATAGTGAGTTCGAGACCACACTGATCTACATAGTGAGTTCAAGGCCAGATTGGGCTACATAGCAAGACCTTGTCTCAAAAACAAACAACAAACAAACAAAACAAACACATAGACCTAAGAATCCTATAACTTACAAGGTAAAACACAAAACAAAGCAAAATTAGATAATCACTCACTAGACTTTCCAAAAGCCACAGATATTTTTTAATAAAATGATCCAGGTGTTTAACATCAGAAAAAATTAAATTTCCAGATGAAAGTCTCCCCATGCTTCCAACAAACTGCCAACATGTGAGAACTGGGGTATGCATTGTTACTGTGAGCAGGTCTGGAGAATCCACTAGACCATGATTTGTAGGCAGCCAAAATGACTGGAGAGATGTCACCAGATTGGACTTAGGTTCTAAGTACAGGCAAACTGCTTGTGGAGGTGAGGCACATATTTTGGACAGAACGGATTTTAGGATCAGTGAGAAAAAGGTCATATATCCTGCCCCTGGAGTTTGTGAGCAGCCATAGAGCCTTTTCAAAAGAAAAGAGTCTGGCTGTGTTTACCAACAACATAAAATAGATGGTTGGCAGAATTCGGTCAGTGGCTGCAGCTTGCTCATCCTGATTCAGTCACTAGGTGTCAAAGGCTGCCAACATCAAAGCCGATGACCAGACAGTATGCAATTCCTGATGAAAGTGTACTACCAGACACAGTCTTATCAAGGAAACTCTGAACTCAGCTGAGAATCTGTAGTAAACTCAAAGTTCAGAGGAATGTGCGGAATTGTACCATGGCTAGATAGCTACCAATGTCTGAACTGTGAGCACAGCTCAGTTGACCTGTTGTAAAAACATTGAATGAATAAACTAACTAAATAAATAAAATGGATGGTGGGGTAATCTGCAAATTAAAAGAGATATAACATGTAACAAAATTAGGCACAACTCTAATTTCCAGGAATAAGCATCAGTGTGATAAAACCATAATGAAACAGAAGAATGTGGTGACCATAGGTACCAGTTTGATTATTAAATCCAGGGCTAGAAGGATTAAGATTAGGTGAGAACACATGGATAACCTCCTGAGATCTCTAGTAGGTCTGGTTTCTTGATCTGGGGGCCAGAAAGGATTGTTTCAGGAGTGTTTGCCTTGTAAGTATTAGGTTCTACACATAATTAGTACTGCTTTCCTATTTTTGTTTCATTTAACAATATAGGAACCAGTCTGGTAGAAACATATGCTCTTCATATGTTTAAGCAGCTGTGGGAAGAGACAGATAGCAGCTATAAAATTGGGACTCCTCAGCAGACAGCAGGGCAGGAAGTCAGTAACTGGTACTTTCTCTCACTGTTCCTATACTATTTCTTCACTGCTAGCCAGCATGTCTCTGAGTATAACAGAACTGAACAGTGCATTTTTCAGCACGAAGACATCAGAGCCATATTCAAACCTAAATTTGAGTCAATTTATATTTGTTGATGTTGACCGTAAAATATCACCAAATTTTTTTCCTGATAAATACACTGTTTTTCAGGACAGGGTGACGCCTTTAATCCCAACACTTGGGAGGCAGAGGCAGGTGGATCTCTGTGAGTTCAAGGCCAGCCTGGTCTACATAATGAGTTCCAGGCCAGCTGGAGCTACAAGGAGACCCTGTCTCAAAAGGGCCAAAAAAAAAAAAAAAAAAAAAAAAAAAAAAAAAATACACTGTCACCTTTTTGCTACTTATTTTCTTTGGACATCATTTTTAATCTCGCAGAAGAGATATAAGCCAGAGTGAAGTAAACACAAGCCCCGAATGTTAAAAGGACAGCCCACAGCCCTTTTAATCTCACTCCTGTTAATCAATACATGTGTCAGATGGACATTGCCATTTTAATTACAGTTCTAAAATATTCTGAGTTAACATGCCCAAGTCACTGAATTTACCAGCACAAATGCATTTTCAAAATATCATATTCAATCTTTCTGCCTTCAGAAGTAAATTATCCTTATCTTTAATCTAAATAAATAAGTTTTGAGACAGAAAACATTGAATATACAAATATAATAAACATTTTCAGATATCATAGTGCATGGGAAAGCATAGATACATATTAAATACATGAGCACTGACAGATTTTCAGATTTAACTTGCTCATTTTTGAATGAAATATCAATATATTCTGCTAATTTTTTATTCACAAGATAATGGTCCTGGGGATGATTAACTTCCTTAAAATAATAAACGACCAAGAATTTTGTCCAGTAGGACTTTGAAAAAACAAATCATTGCATTTCATTAAATATAAAATGCTATTAGTTGGGGCTGGAGAGATGTCTCGGCGGTTAAGAACACTGGCTGTTCTTGCAGAAGACCTAGGTTCAAATCCAGCACCCACATAATAGCTAACAATTGTCAGTAACTCCAGTTCCAGGGGATCTGGCAGCCTCTTCTGTCCTCCGCAGGCATTGCATGACAAAGGTGTACATGCAGGCAATATACACATACACATAAAATAAAAATAATAAATAAAATATTTTAAATGCTATTAGTTATAAGATACAATTATTTTACTATCTTTATATGGCACTAGTATACAATTTGTTGAACTGGGATACAGAATTTAGAATCAGAAGGTTACAGTCCCCAAATTTCACAGTCAACCAGCTAGAAGGATTCTTCATTTCCAAAGCCAGGTACACACAGACAAAAGACACTTGCTCAGAGCAAGAGAACACAGGTTTGCTTCTTCTGCTGCCTCCTTTCAAACGATGTTTAAAACTCCAAACATAAAGGCATACTGAGCAAGCTCTGGTCTCATGAATCAACAGAGGCCAAAGGGTCTTGATCATCAAACCGTGTCAGTAAGGGCATCACTGCAAGGAATGCGTTCTAGGCCTGAAAACAAGCAATGGAAACAGAAAAGAAAGAGCTTCTAGATTGCAGTTGGACTTCTGTTTAAATAGAGAGTAACAAGAAGGCAGCATAATTTCCCAAATGCAATTTTTCTCAAGTAGAGAGACTTCAATCTTATCAGTCACAAAAGGGTTTTCACAGAAAAGTCACAGCTTTTAGATGAGGATTTGTCAAAATCTATGCTGCAATAAGTATCTCCAGGCCATCATGTACTTATTTGTGATTTTACCTCCTAGTTTCATATTTGAGGTTTCTGTGTTCTGTGCTGAGTCAAACACTTGAAAACATTACTGTTCAAAGGAAAATCCCAGAGTCTAAAAGAAGCAAATGCAATATGTACACTTACTGTCTATCAGTTTATTGTTTGTCACTGAAAGAAAAACGGTCAGATATTTAGAGTGATTAAAGTACATTTCTGTTATTGAAAACATTTTAAGAAACTGTTGAAACAAACTTAATTCAGTTATTATATAAACCGCAAAAAAGCAAATTTAGAGTAGGTGCTTTTGAGCTCCAGACACAGGGTACTATGAAAAAACTCTAAGACAATGATGTAGCCTGATAGTGATCTTGATTATTTCTTACAAACTATCCATTTTAATCAGAGGCTTAGATTTTGCTCCTTTGCCATGGCAACAGATAGAGAATCCTGTGCCTACAAGCTGACAGTGATAATCTTCATTATGCTCAGAAGAGGCCTTCAGTTTGGTGACTATACTGCAATAAGCTAATGTGAGTGTTTCTACTTAGTTCTGAATAATATTTTCTGATCCTTATCGGTTTTTAAGTTGGGTGACAAGCTGGACCATTAATTTAGCTCCTTGGGTGATTTCAAGTAACTCTGCCTGCCCTTCTGTGTTCAAATCTATGAAATGGGAGTATTGATCTTGGTTTCTACCCAAAACTCTCTCTGTTCACTGGTTTCCCTAGAGGTAGGTGGGAAAAAAGAAACATAGTTTCTTCTTTGGTCTATGCCTGAATTCACTTTCTCTTGTCCAGGCTACTTTCTCTCAACAGAGATCAGTAAGCGGTGTGTGCAGCACACAGAAGCACAGCATTCTGCTGTGACACCTGCCGTTGAACAAGATCATCCTGTTTCAGTGTGAGAACCAAGGTCAGCTGCTTTGCCCCTGACCAGTTACTGATTTTCTTTTTTAAAATGTATTTATTTTAACTTTATGTGTATGAGTGTTTTTCCTACATGGATGTAAGTGCACCACATGAATGCAATGCCCATGGAGACCAGAAGAGCATGTCCGACCCCTTGGAACTCGAGTTACAGACAGTTGTTAGCTACCATTGCGGGTGCTGGGAGCTGAACCTGGGTCCTTTGCAAGAGCAGCCAGTGCTCTTAATTGCTCAGCCATCTCTCCAGCCCCAACTACTGATTTTCTTGATGCAATCAAAATAATACTTCTAGTAAGGAAAATGCAGATATAGTAAGAAGACTACTAAAGAAAGGCAGAAGATTAGTGCCGTTCTCTCCTGCTGAGAGAAGGTGGCTTTACAGTACTGCACTAAATGTGTGTTTAGAAATGCTTTGTGCAATGTGTTGTGTATGTGTGCATTCATAAACGTGTACATATACATGTGTTTGTGCATGTATGTATGCATGTGGAGGCCAGAAGTTGATACTGGGTGTCTTCTTCAAATCACTTCTTCTCCTAATTTATTTGTTTCTTGAGACATTCTCTCACTGAACCAGTGAGCTACGCTGGCTGGCCAGCAAGCCCCAGGAATCCCAGGGCTGGGATTACAAGCCTCTGTGCCCAGCTTTTCATGTGGGTGCTGGGTCTCTGGACTCAAATCTTCATGTTTGTATGGCAAGCACTTTACAGACTAAGCCATCATCCTAGGCCATTAGCAGTGTTTTTGTCCTCCATTGTGCCTATGACTCTAGGGTGGAAAGAATGCTGGGTTCTCTCCTTATGCTCTTTTCATCTTGGGACCAGAACATTTCTAGAAGACTCTGAGAACCCTCTACTATTGTTGGCCTCATTACTGTATTGGTATTTGACATAAAAATCCATTTGAACTATGAGTTGACTATAATGAGGAAGGAAGCATAGTAAGTCTTTCTGGATCAAAGCAGGGCACAATAAATACCTTTAAAAGTCAAATATCCTATATAATATTGTAATATATCGAGGATAAAATTTGAGCATATCACAACCAACCACGGCAGGGCTGCATCTAGGTGTATCCCTGCTCCTCTCAGGGCCTCTTGCTCAGAACTTTTCACATTCTTCCAGCTCAGAAAGTTTTGAGTGCCATTTTCTAGTTCTTATTGAGCCTTCATTGACCTCCTGTGGTATGTTTGACTGTATCCTCAGAAGTTCATGTGTTGGAAATTTCTTTATAAAGGAATATTTTTATCATTTTATTTTATATTTTAAAATATTTTGTGTTATTTTTATTTTATGTGTATGAATTTATTGCCTGCATGTATGTCAGTGTACTCATATCATGCAATGCCCAGAGAGGTCAGAAGACAGCTTCAGATTCCTCTGGAACTGGAGTTACAGATGGTTGTTAGCCACCATGTGGGTGCTGGGAATCAAACCCGGGCCCTCTACAAGAGTAGCCGGTGCTCTTAATCTCTGAGCCATCTTTCCGGACCCTTATCATTTTATTTTTATTTTATGTGTATGAGTGTTTTGCCTACATGCATGGAAGTGCACCCATGTCATACAATGCCTATGGAGGCTAGAAGAGAGCACCAGATCTGGAATTAAAGATGGTTGTTACTTGTCATGTGGGTGGTAGGACCTGAACTCTGGCCCTTTTGAAGAGAAGGAAGTGCTTTTAAACACTGAGCCATCTCTCTAGCCCCATGCATTGGAAATTTTATTCTAATATGTCATATGTAAGTGGTACTTGGAGGCAGGGACTTTGGGAGGTAGTTAAGATGAAATGATATTAGCAGTTTTATAAGAAATGGAAGAGAGACCTTGCTAGCACTTATTCTGTCCTGCCGTTTGATGCCCTCTGCCAGTTTAAATGCAGCAAGAAGGTCCTCACCAGGTGCAGGGTAGATTCTGACATGCTTTTCTAATCTCCAGAACCATGAACCAAATCAACTATTCTTTATAAATTACTCAGATGTACATTGTTGTAGTAAAAGAAAACAGACTAGGACACTGATAAACTATTCTATAATAAGGACTTCAGTTTTTTCCTTTCTCGGGGTTATTTTTTTTTTTAACTTCAAAGCTAGGTTTTTAAGGAGTGTAAACATTTAGAGTAAAAGAAATGAGTCTTTAAAGGTAACTTCCAAGGACTCTTGAGTCCTTTCCCATTCTCCTTGTAATGGCTAATTTTGATTGTCAATGTGATGGAATTTAGACTCACTGGGGCAAATAGCTTCTGGGAATGTCTGGGGAAGAATGTCTAGATGGAGTTAATTGAGTGGGGATGACCTACCTACCTTGAATGTGTACAGAGCCAGTTGATGGGCTGGTATCCTGTACTGAATAGAAGGGGAAAATGAGCTGAGCACCAGCATTCATCACTCTCTGCTTCCTGGCTGAGGATGCAATGTGAGCAGCTGCCTAAGCTTCTCCTTCCTAAATAGACTGTAACCCCATACTGTGAGTCAAAATAAATCTTCCTTTCCTTCAGGTGCTTTTGTCAAGTATTTTGATGCAGCAGCAAGACAAGTAACTAATACTCTCCTCAAGTCACATTCTGGTATGACATAGGTACTTATAACAATCACCACCATACCCCAAGAGAGAAGCAGCTGGAAAATAGCAGTATTGCCATACCCTGGGCTCTGCTGCAATGTTCACACTGATCCCGTGTTCACTCCAAGTTATTCTCCACCAGTTACTGAGGCACAATAGAGGTTTCAGCTCTGGGTCACTTCTGCTTGATGTAGTATCCCTGCTATGGCCTAGCCACAAATCTCCTTCCTGTACAGCACCCATCTCCTTTTCATTCACAGGTAGCAGGCAAGCACTGCAGTCTGCATGCTCTGACCTGCCCAATACTCCTGCTTCCTTTCCCAGATTCCCTTCACAGACATTAAGGATTTTTTCCTACAAATCTCTTGCACTTGTGATTCCATCCTTGCTTCACTTTCCCATAAGATTGGGCAAACATGGAACTTCTTAAGTATTTCCTATGTCAGGTGAAAGAATCTGTTTATATAAGACAAATGAAGTATGAGGGGTGGTGATAAAGAGAGACCTGATGAAACTAGGTTGTACCCAGTGTTTGACAGACAGCATGACTCGATTAATAAAGAAAATGTACGTTCCATTGTTAACATGTGCTGAATGCTCAAAAAATGGCAGTTATTTCTATTAACAAGTACATCTGACTATGTGTATCTAGGTATGAGATACAGAAAGTCACAGAAGGTGCAAAGCAGCATTCAAGAGGAGAGGTCAGGATTTTGGGACCAGGGAGCATGGTCCATACAGTCAAGAACTCCTTGGGAGTTTCTTTTGGAGTTTTAGAACTTCTGGGGACTTTCCATCATAGGTGGTGTCAAATACTGAATTTATTCATCCGTCTAGGCTCCTTGGCTCTGCAGATACTTGAGGAGTTAATACAATTTCTGGTATCAGTGAAAGTGGAGAATATTGACATCTATTCATAAATTACCCTTCTTCAAGTCTAAAGAAAAAGCTCTATTTTTCACTTATGTATGGAACCCAAGTGGTGGTGGCTTAAGATGGGAGATGAGAGTAGATAGGCCTGTGGAGTGATACCTTGACTTCTTCTTTATAGAAAGTTATTCTTGAGTGGAGCAAATAGGCTTGCAGTTAGTGTTTTTATCTGATAGTGAGGTGCATGATGGTGGTTTTCTTAACTGTAACTGGATTAGAAACTTCCTACATATTTGGTACAGTACTAAAACTGTATTTTCCTCCTAAGAAGATACAGGCTTACACTATGAAATTATAAAAATTATAGAATATTAAGTTTGTAATGAGAGAATAAGCAATCTCACCCTATCACAATAGCAAGTATAAAATAAACTATTCTTTAAGCTAATTGATTAGTTATTGCCAAAGCCATGGCATTCATCTGTCAGCCATAACTTATTGGAAGCAGCTAATAATTTCTCTTAGCAAATTAAGCCTCCAAATGATAGAATTCTTAATCCATTATATGTCAACATATCAGTACACTTACTAGGAACATAATTTTCTTATAAGGGTGCCATAAAGGTTAATAAATCCATCCATATTTTCTCCAAAATACCAGGGGTTAACTTTCACTTGTCTGTGCATGAGATAATTCTGATGCACTTTGAAATGCAATAAAGTTCTCAAAGTATTATAGTTTATTTTGATTTACTTTTAAAATACTAGATATCATTCATGTCTATATCGCTTAGTCATATAATGTGGTATCTGAGATCTATTATCATATCACATAATGAGATAGCCAATATAATCCAATATTTTTTTAAAAAAAATTGGGGCCAAATCTATGTCAAAGTTTAGAATTTTTCAGAATCTATAGACATCATACCCAACATATATCAGGTATTCTGTCATACCAGATCTGAAGCAACACCCTGTAATGACAATACTGATTTTTTTTCCCCAAATTCTTTAAAATAAAATGTTTTGTCACTGAATGGATTTGTGTGCTATGTTTATCAAGCAACAATAAAATCAAAGCATTTTGTTTTCAGAAGTTCTGGGTTTGGGACATACAGACGAGGCGAGTCTACACTAGACCTACACTGACTTTCATCCTAGGTACCTTCTTGAGGAGTCCCTGTAAAGATGACGGGGATGAGAGAGAGAGAAAAATGAATCATTTCATTTTGACTTTAGCATAACATTTCATACGACCCTTTTATTACTGTTTTCTATCTGTTAAATCTCAGACTCATCTGCAAAGTATTTCTCAGGTTCTGTAAACTGTGTAACACGGTATACAGAATGTATAACATTGTCTAAAATGAGTAACTTGGAGGAATTATCCTCCTACCAGAGACCAATTAGCTCACCGAGCTTTAATTATGTGTCTGATTTGCAGGAGAAAACACACATGGAGTGGAGAGTAAGAATTAAAGGACAAAAACAGCTCCTTTCAGCTACTGCCTGCACACTGATTTCCTCTCTGGAAAGAGGCTGTTTCTTGTTAAACCTTGTGAGGTAGGGAAGAGGGGTTCCATAATTTCCTGGTCTAATTCTTTTCATCAAGTTGATTATTGCTTATTCTGTTAGCTGGAAAAAAAACTGTTAAAAATGATTAAGACAGCAATATTTCAAAACACCTTTATCATTATATCATTTGATTAGAAAGGTGTGCTCACTATTAATGCTTCTTGATGGCTAGCATCCGGCAGTGCCCAGAACATGGTGGCTGCTCCTAGCGAGGCAACTGAATTGGGTTAAGGAAGCTCTCACTTTCCACATACAAGAACTGTGGTGGGTTGTTTACTGCTTTTCCAAAGACAGGTGTGCTTCCTTGGGGTTGAACCTATTTTTTTTTTTCTGTTTGCTCTTTGGAATTCAGAAGCATTGGACTTTGCAGGAGGAGCTATTTATAAACCTTGGATGGCTGGGCCCCACATACCGCCTTCGTGCTTCCAAGCACGCTGTAGGAGTGTACGTTCTGTCACACAGATGATCTGTTTTGATCACCTTAATAAGAAAATGGCTGATGAGGAGCTGTGCTTCCTTTTCAATTGCTCCCCTATATTTTTGTGACTTAAATTCTGTTGAGTTCTGGTAATTCTGTTATTGACAGACATCTGCATTTCCACACAATTCTGTGTATCTGCCCATTAACAGCAGGTTGGCCAATCACTCAGAGGAATGCAAAGATCTCTACACTTTCACATACTGAAGTTCTCGAAGAAACAAGCCCCAGTGAGGCTATGATTGGTTTGGTTTACATAGGCCAGCTGAAGCAGGCATCTTTACAATCAAGGAAATTTTCATAGTACATACTGATTAGCCATTTAAAAAAATGTGAATGATGAACTTATCATTTTTTTCACCCTCTGGTATATGAACATTCCAAACCCTTAGCCTGATGGCTACTTTTCATTAATTCTCTTCTCTGCTTCCTAGAAACAAAATGTTTTTGAACTTTTAAGAAATAATACATCATATGTTCATGAAACACCAAGCCCCATGTTTAGCAATTGTTTCTAGTAACTAAGTATGGATCTTAGGAATGATCTTTACCAGGAAAAGATAACCAATCTGTTTTAACTCCCCATTATGGAATGCATGCAGGGATATATGCCATCCTAGATTTCTTATGCTTTGTCTCATTTTATCCTCCCAATATGTTTGGGATGGAAGTATAATTATGTCTAACAAAGGAAGAAATGGAGACTGAGAGTTTAAGACCAGCATAACAGAGAAACAGAGTCAGGAATCAAATAAAGTTCTATATGGACATGAGAATGTTCTTTCTAGAGCCATCTCTGTGTGTCTGTCACATATCCAATTGCATAGTTTGGGAAAGGGGATATTTTCCCATATCTTAATGTATAGAAACAAGAGGCAATGCAGAACTCAGTGGCAGAGTTGAGGACTGGGAATTAGGCCTTATTCTTCTGTAACAGCATGTAGTTCTTTACATTAAGAGAACTGGATTCTGTTATGTTTAGCATCATCATTATAAGAAATTTATCTGGAAAAGAGGCTAAATTCTTAAGAATATATAATTAAATATAAGGTTCTTATTTTATATGATATTTATGCTATTTATGCTTCTCCTTTTTCCTTCTTCTTTAGATTATTAGCGTGAAAATGAGGCATCTAAAATATTGTTCACCTTCGCCTACCTTATTCTGCCATGTTATAATCTTGGTTACAGCTCTCAAAATGTCAGAACAGAAGATCACAAACTGAAGATATGTCATACACAAAACCTTCTCAAAGGCAAGTTCAACATAATGGACTAAGGAAAAAAATCCAACTGTGAGAACTTGATGTTGTCCTACAATTTTTAAAAATAACATCCTTTACAAAGATACTAAATTACTGAGCATGATGATTAAAACTGTAAAACTCTGTCTCCCAGATATCAGCTCTGCAAAATGCACCTGGCCCCTTGCAGGGGTAATGACTGTGCCCAGCTCCAGTAGAATCCCAGATAGATTGTAGGTAAGACAATTTTTACCTCTTGAGTTGGTAAATTCAAAAAACAGTTAATTTGTTGTTCTAGGCAAACAATTATTCCAAAGTTTTCAAGTATTCATGAATAGAAATCCTGTCACTCTGTTCCCTTCTCACCTTTCCCCTGGGTCCTTGGAATTCATATCCATTTTGCCTCCCCAACCTTCCCAGAAATGGATATCACCACTGAACCCCTCTTTCCTTCCAGTTGAGCATGAATGAATAGCACCGAGCTACAGCTCATGTTCTCTCAAGAACCAGCATATATTTTTAAGATTATGTGAGCACCTTACCTGGCCCTGGCTCTAATTGTTGGTTACACATCTTAATAGTCTCAGCATTATTTTAACTTCCAAATTCAGGTTCCTTTGAGACTTAAGCTCAGCTGTTTGATGTGTACTCTATAAAGTAAATTTAAAAACAAGCTACATATTTCCAAGACACAATGGTACAGAGTATATATTCCCATTGCCAAGGTGAGGAAGGGGGGCATAAAAAAGAGAAATGAAATCAAAGCAAGGCTCAAATCAGAAAGAAAAGTACTAAATCCTCTAATGCCATGCTCAGCACCTAGAACACATATTGAACTTCAATGGGTTTAGACAACACTGCCCCTATAGCTTTACTGTTTGTAGAATGCATGGGATTTGTCTTGGACTCACTCTACTCATTGACTGCAGCCTTCCTTGGTAGACATTCCACATGCCTGGTATCACCAACATTTTGGGAGCTCCATTCCAGCTTAGACTTCATCTTCACAGCTTTACTCATCACCCTCTCAGAGATCCCCCACAAGAAATCCAACCATGATAGACACTGCCTGGCCTCCAAGTATTCCTTAAAGGTCTTGAAGGAAGCCTTCACAACCCTGTAGCAGTTGAATTTGTCATGTTTCCAAAGGCAACACAGTGTGAAGACTTCATATTCTGCTGCCAGCTTGAGCAGTAGCTGGTCCCTCTTAGACCACAGTTGTAGTGCCCCCTGAGTTTCTGGGTGGCAGAACCAAGAAAACACATCTGTAGGTGGTTCTGTAAAAGCAGAACACCCAGTAAGCACTCAGTTTTTTCAAGAAAAACTCTTTCAAATTAGTTTATAATTTTATAATTTGGAGCCTTCCATGGGAGGGGTTGAGACAATTCCTGAAATGCCTTCAAAGCACCCTTCCTATTATCTACATAGAACGTATTAGTCTTCTTTTTAATGGCACGAGTCTATTCAACAACTACAAACTTCTTGTTCTTAACTTTCAACTCAATGCATATTTTCTAAGTGCTTTTTCTCTACTTAGCGCTCACCGTAAACCTGGATAAAAGCAGTTAACAATAACCATGCCATAGCCTGGATACTATGCCATCTTAAAATGTCCTCTACCTAATAAATTAGTCCATCACTTTCTAACTCAACCTCATTCAAATTCTCAGGCCACTGGAAAAAATGTAGAGAAATTGTTTAACAGAATGTAATACGAATGGACTCTAGCCCCATTCCCAATAGGGTATTTTTCCCACCTGAAATCTCATGCACGCAGTCCTTATTATTGCCTTATTATCAGCATTCCAGTTTTCTGAGCACTTATCAGAATCGCCTGTTAAGCTAGGCTTGCAGCATTCTAGGGCTTCTCTAGCTTACATCTTCAAACTTCTTCAAGTTTCTCCCATAAGACAAAGACTCACAGGCCAGGTTTAGTCATAGCAATGACCTCACTTCTTCGGTACTAATATTCCATTGCTGTGGACAAAATATCTGAGGTAAATTTAAGAGAGGAAAGGTTTCATAAGTGTCCATCTATCATGGTGGGTAGGACATGACAGAGTGGGACAGCTCACATCACAGCCAGACCAGGAAGAAAGCATAGCGAATTTTTGCAAGTAGCAATACATATAATATATCCCAAAGACCCCACACACACACCAGTGACCTACTTCTTCCAGTTACACTCTACATCTGAAGATCCTAGAACTTATCAGGATAGCAGCACTCACTGGCACTATGAGCCTGTGAGGGAGATTTCTGACTCAACCCACAACAGAAGGTAATATATTTCTCCCCTAAAATAGAGATAACACATGCAAATTAACCCCTCACTCTGCTAAATTTTTTCTAATTGAAATAACAGCACTGAGAGGAATACAGAAACAACATACGACCATGTGAGGAGGAGTGAAAAGCCAATGTGCTGCTGTTCCTGAGAAAGACAGGTGTTTATACAAATATTTTCTGAACATTTTCCAAAATTGCTATTGTTCTCATGGTTGTCAGTCAAAAATTCTTAGGTTTGATCTACTGTGCTTGGATTATGTGAAAAATATACATGAGCAGAAAAATAATATCAGCAACTCTGGCATTGTGTTTCTTGATTCACTGAAAGAATACTAATAAGTGAAAATAAATCAAATCAGGAGTGACATTTTTATTAAATATTTTCTATGTAGGAATAAGCAATTCTTATTAGAAATAGTGAAAAATTTTCTAGAATTCATAAGAATATGTAGAATAATATGCACATAAGTATAAGAATATGGCACACTCTGCATAATAAGCTTTCCTGAGAAAAAGGGTATAAATATTTTAAGAGGACAGTTAGGAAACAGACAAGGACCTAAGAGAAAGACAAAAGTTATCATCATGTGTCTGTGCACACGTGCGTGTGCACGTACACACGTGCACAAAAAAATTTAAAAATGAATACCTTCCCCATGATAATAATTGATGCCTGTCAGGTCTAAGAAACACAGAACAGGCCAATTTTTAATCACTCTCACTGCACTTTTCCTCTTCAGGCAAAAGAAATGAGTCACAGCAAATTTGATTCTCTTGACAGAGAGAATGACATATGTGTGTGTATCCCCCATCAAAGTTCCTATTCAATTTCTCTTTCCCATATCTAGCTTCAAACATTTCAAAGACCAGTTCTTTGGAAATAGGTTTATAAATTCACTCAGGCAACTGTAGTTCAGAACTATATCCTTAGGCAAAATAAACCAGATTTTGTGTTAAAATAGAGTACTTTGTGTACCCATCACTTTACTGAATAGAAGATTAATTGATTTTCTATTAAGGACCTAAGTGTTAAAAATTCACATGAAGAAAATAATTCTTCAAAAACGTAAGAACAATGAAAAAATAAAAATAATTTCTCACAATTTCTTATTACTGGTTGGGGTGGAAGGAGGAGACAGAAAGTTGAAAAAATTGAGAAAATTATCAGATAACAGAATGTAATAAAAAGGTGGTTATGGGTTCCTGTGGTTTGGGGGTATGCCAGAGGTTCCCCTGGGGTTTCTGCTATAGCTCTGGGAGTTTTTTGACTTGTTTTGTTTTGTTTTGTTTGTCTTTTACAGGCTTGGAGTCAAATCGAGTGTATGTTGGCATTACAGAACTGCCCCACCACTGAAATACTCTGCCAGTACTCTGCTGAGTTATTCTCCATCATCTCAGATCAATATTATTTGCAAGATCGCTGCTTGGTATTTATGTTCTCATTGAAGAAACAGTAAATACTGTGAAACTTTGCAAGTTGCACCAGCTGACTCCAGTCGGTCAGTTATAACTTTTCTGTGCATTAGAGAGTGCGTCTAGTAGAACTAGCCTCAAAAACTGTCTCTTTAAAAGGCCAAAGAAATGCCGTCACCTGCTGGATCTTCTACCCTTTCTTGATTAAAATTCTACACATTCTTTGAGGCTCATGTAAGATTTGCCTCCTCCCTAACACTTACCTGACAGCTCAAGTAACACTGATCTCTCCCTTTATTTAACATCAAGTATATCTACTGTCTACATTGATGCACTGGCAACTCATTTTTTTATATATTCATTCACTGTTTTATTATCTCTGTGTCTTTTCTCTTTGAATGGTAATATAGAAAGAATCTGCTAAAGTTTTTACTTGTTTGTATATGTAGTATTTAGTGATTTAATTTTTAAAAATCATATTGGTTTATGTAATGCTCTAAAGGAGAGACAATTTACTATCAACTTCTGACACTAAGTAGAATTTCAAACCTTATAAAATAACAATGGATGTAAAATATAATTTCAGAATTCAGATTAGAAAAATGGTTGATGTGTGAGGAAGTGAAAGATTGTGCAAATTGCTTGGTTTCTCCCAAAGACAGATGGGGTAGGCTGGCTTTATAGTGGTTACATAGTGCCCAAGCCTAGAACAGTAATAAAGGAAGATAAACCCCACACCAGTGATGAAGCAGCTTCTCATGATGGTGACTAAGGCAGTCAACAGACACATGTATAAAAACCAATCACTTCCCAACATCACACGGTATTATTAGGAAGATGGAGACAGACACTGTTTGTAAGAGCAACCAAAAGATAAAATAGCTATGCACCGATTTAACAGAAATTTTTTTTCAGTTATATTAGACATATTATATATATTAAATATAATAAAATATTTAACAACGCCAGGCGTGCTGGTGCACATCTTTAATTCCAGCACGTGGGAGGCAGAGGCAGGCAGATCTCTGTGAATTCAAGGTCAGCTTGGTCTACATAGTGAGTTCCATGAATTTCTTTACTTAGAATTTTGCTTATGCGTCTTTCTCTTTTGATTTTTGCATTTCATTATTATTTAAGCATTTAAGTATGTTCATAATTTCTTACACTAAGCTCTGGGTATCTACTTGGTCAATTATCTAAAAAGCATATCTGGAAATAAGAAGAAACATTCTGGAAATCCCCATCCCTTTCCACAGCCAAACAGTCAAGAGTTCAATTGTTTAAAAAAACCAAAGGTAGGCCTAGCAAGATATGCCCACTGGTGTAATAGAAGTATGAATGTTATAGGAGTAGCCAACTACTTTCTAATGGATTTAAGGTCTACTTCATAGATGGAGTCCATACCTGACATTGATATCAGGCCTAGCAACCTGGATCTAGACAGCCCACAGGCCATCGGAGAAAGACTAATACAACTATTCTGCTAAATAGATATAGTATTAAACTAATTTATTTTCAAAAATATTTTATTTTTTATTTTATGTGTATGAGCATATTGCCTACATGTGTGTGTGACCGTGTCATGCAATGCCCATAGAAGTCAAAAGAGGGCGTTGGAGTCCCCTGGAACTGGAGTCAGGGATGGTTGTCAACCACTATGTGGTTGCTGGGAATTGAACCCTGGTCCTCTGCATGTGCAGTCAGTGCTTTTATCCACTGAACCATTTCCAACCCCTAAACTGATTTCTAAGGACATATTGTTACACTCAAATTACTACATCTCTCAACTCTCAGCAGAGAAGCTCCCTTATATAGCAGATGGTGATTAACACAGAGAACCACAACTGGCCAATGTGCAGAGAACAAGAGGCTACAGACTACTTATCCCTGAATAGGACACTATATCAAACTTCTGCCTTCCAAGACTCAGAGATCATCGCAGAAAATGGGGAGGAAAGATGGTAAGAGCCAGAAGAGGTGGATGACCACAAGGAAACAGAACTTTCCAGACACATGGTCAGTTACTCATATGAACCCACAGCAATGATAACAGAATGGACAAGTCCCAACATAAGTTCAAGCCAGACAAAAATCCCAGCATAGAGATGCAGAAGTGGGTAAGAAGCTTCAACCCAATCTGAGGAACTATTGGCAACGAATGGCTACTGCGAAGAGGCAGCTCATTCTCATTTAAGAGTGAGATTCTTTGTAGGTTGACAGGCTCCAGTGGAAAAACCCATACCAAAGGGTATTTGGGAACATAAACTTGACTCTATAGTTTTCTATACAAAATATAGAAATTTGGTGAGGAGTTAGTAAAGGGGGGGTGCAGATTACAGATATGGGAGGGAATCCAAATATGATTAAAATATGTGGTATGAAATTCACAAAAATTCAATTAAAAATTAATTTAAAAAACCAAAGCTATGTAACACTAGAAACTTTTTTCGTAATATAACTTAGAATTGCATATTCGTATTATGTTCAATGTAGAGGCACATAAACCTTAAATTAAAAAATTAAGCAGTGGTGAGATGGTTCAATGAAAAGTAGAGAGAGGATCATTGAGAGATGTTTGAAAATTTATACTCCCCCAAATCTAGAAAATCTAGGAGAAGCAAACATTCATAGACACAATATGATCTATTAAACAGACCCATAGCAATCAGTGAGGATGAATCAGTTAATCAGTAATAGACTCTCCAAATAAGGAAAAGTCCAGGACAAAACAGATTCACTGTGAATTCTATGAAACCTTTAAAGAAGAGCTAGCACCAATGCTCCTAAAACTTATCCACAAAGCAGAAAGAGAAGAAACACTGCCAAACTCATTCTATAAAGCCAGTTACTCTGATACCTAAACCGGATAAGGACACAACATTTAAAAAGCCTATAGATCAATTTCCTGATGAACATAGGTGCAAAAATTGCAATGAAATATGTATAAATTGTGGCTCAGTGGTTGAGAGCACTGGCTGCTCTTGCAGAGGACCCAAGTTCAGTTCCCAGTTCCCACATGGAGGTTAACAATCATCCATAACTCCAGTTCCAGGGAATCCAACACTCTCTTCTGACCTCTGAGGGCATTGCACGACATGAGTGTATTTACATACATGCAGGCAATACACTTATACACATAAAAATAATAAAAATGGATGAAAATTGGTATGAGTAGCACCAACTGGACTCAGGGGATTATTAATAACAAAGAAAAGACATAAAGTTGGAAGGGAGATGAGGTGAGTGGCACTAAGGGGAGTTAGAGGGAGGAAGTAGTGGATATGATCAAAATACATTGTAGAAATGTATGAAATGTTTACATAATGGATAAAAATATTTTAAAAGTTTGCAAATTGGATCCAAGAACACATAAAGAAGATTATATACATAATCAAGTTAATTTCATCCCAAGGATGAATAGTTGTTTCAACATGGGCAAATCAATACTTGCAAATACAACACACAGATTTTAGAACAGAAGTCATATGATCATTTCAAACACAGAAAAGGCCTTTGGTAAAGTTCAGCATCTCTATGATAAAAGCCATGAAGAAAACCAGGAATGGAAGGACCATATCTCACTCTAGCAAAATCCATACTGTAAACCTATGGCCAAAACTACACTACATGGGGAAACATTGAGAACTTTTCCTCTAAACTCTACAGTGAGGCAGGGGTGCCTAGTCTCTCCATTTTTATTCAACATAGAGCTCAGAGCCTCAGATACAGCAGTAAGAAAGAGGAGAATACAAATAGGAAAGGAAGACTTCAAAGCATCCCTCTTTGCAGATGACATGGCCCCATAGCTTTACCATCAGAATTCTACAATTGCTTTTTTGAGCTATAATCACAACCACATACTGATGCTATAAGGCAGCTTATCACCCACCCTGTGGAAAGAAGAAAAATGAATTGGGAAACCTTATGTATTTGTGCAGGTGAAATTCTAAAGTTATACAGGGTTCTGATGTTATCTACCTTGAGGCCTATCAAATGACCATTTGGGATTTGACCTACTGCGTTTTGTTCCAGGTAAATGAGCAGTCAATTAATGTGACCCTCGACATGTGCGAAGGCTGGGTAAGGCGGAAAAGGACAATAATGATGACACACCATATCCATCCTGAGTCACTTCCTGGGGTTTAAGTGAAACAGAACCCGTTTTATCTCTTCTCTGACATGGCAAACAGATATTCTGCCAGTCAAGATAGACAGCAAATGGCTTATATTTCATTTTTCATAAAAGCTTGGAATGTCAGCCCTTCCCATTGAGACAGGGCTTTTCATGTTAGTGAAAATACACTGAGATTCTAAAAGAGAAATGCTGCTGTCATCCTGAAAACTTCCTTGTGCTGACAATACAGAGAAGATAACAGGTCAGCAGCGGCTTGAAAGATGTTGGGATGCCTGCATTTCACTCATCTTTAGGTATCACACTAAGACACTATTTTTAATTTTATTTTCTACCATTTCGCCTTTTCTTTCTTTTTCTCTTACTAAAAAAAGTCAAAAGCATATTTTCTTTATTAAGCAATATGACAATATGAATCAAACATTTTAAGAGTTAATGTCAAGAAAAAGATTTTGCAACTTAAAAATAAAATTTTGACCCCAGTTTAAATCCCACAAAGCCTTGTGTTAATAAAAAGATTTTAGTACATATTTGTATGAAAATATGAAAGATTATATACTTGCTTTACCTTCTCATTAAAAGAAATCTGAATGTTTCTAGGACTTGGAAGCAATTTTTTTTTCAAATAGTTCAAGGATTTAGCATTTGTAGGCTGGGTAAACTCTCCTTTAACTAATAAATTCATTTAATACAGTGATACATTTTAATTGTGAGGTCCTGTCCCAGGTACAGACTCAGGGTAACTGTGGGACACTCTTTAATTCCAACACCCAGGGGACAGAGGCAGGCAGATCTCTATGACATTAAGGCCAGTCTGGACTACATAGCAAGTTCCAGGCCAGCTAGGGCTACAGGGAGACCCTGTCTCAAAAAGACCGAGAAAACTAAAACCAAAAAACAAAGACATTGCTCTTTTTATTTTCTTGTAGGAAAAAAAAAAAAAAAAAAAAAAAAAAAACCTTTTTAATTACATAATTACAGTAACTCATTGTGACAGTAGATATATCTTATGTGTTTATAGATTATATAATCAGTAGCAAAAAACAAGTGGATATTCTATAAGAGATGAAGCTTTTTAGACAGGGCAAACAGACATTCATTGTGATGCTATACTTTTAAAGGTAAGGCCTAAAGAATGTGGAGAAGAAGTGGCCAAGCTGTATTAGCTGCCTTTTATTGCTGAGCCCACATCTCTAGCCAGGAGCCACTTAAAGGAGGAAGAATTTATGTTGGCTCACAGTTTGAGGCAATATGGTCCATCATGGAGGGGAAGGCATGGCTGTAGGTGGCTCCATGGGGGCAAGAGTGTGCATTCTTCATCCTCTCACATCTCAGGAAGCACAGAGCAGACAGGAAATGGAGCAGGACTACCAAACTTCAAAGCCTGCCCCAGTGTCCAACTTCCTCCAGGCAGGTTTTACTTTTTCAAGATTCTACAACGTTCCAAAACAGTGCCACCAGCTAGAGACTAAATGTTCAAACACATAAGTCTGTAAGGGCATTTCACATGCAGAATACAACACATAAGCAGAAAATTGTATTTATTTATTTACAGTACTAGGAATTGAACCTAAGACCTCATGAATGTGAGGTTCTAGAGCTTTATCCTAACTCCCCTCCCCATTTCTTTCTTTGCTTTGGTTTGGTTTTCATTTTCTTTTTGTTGTTTGTTTGCTTTTGTCACTGCTATTGTTGTTTTGAGAAAGGGCCTTGCTAAGTAGCTTGGGCTGGCTGTAGTATATCCTAGGCAGGCTTTGAACTTGCCATTCTTCTCTCCACCTCCCACAGGCCAAGCATAGAGATTTTATAATGACCACTTCTAGAAAAACTGCTAAGGGACAAAGTTAACATGCAGTCCTAGATTCTCCTGTGGCATGCAAGAAAAAATGCATTCGGATTCTCCTTTATTTCTGTTCGCTCTATTCAGTCTCTGTGCCATTTGTTTTTAGGCATAGGACAACTTAGGCTGATGTCTCTATTTTCTATTTTGGTTTACTTGAAGAGATCTTCTAAAATTCATTTTCCAAAATCTACTGAGCATCCTTTCTGCTCTCTTGGTTCACTTTCTTGCTCTCTAGCTGTCTGTTGCTTATCTCTTCAGTACAGTATCTTTTCCTATTTCTCCAAGGAGGTTAGGAATAGTTTTTTGAGGTTTAGAATAATTACGATTCCTATCTTAACTCCTTCTTGTCTCCCTCCCTCCTGCCCCCACCCTTTTACTGTTTACTGGCATCTTTGTCATCTCTATAAAAAGTCTTTTCTTGGCAGACTTCATATTTAGCAGTAGATGAGGTAGGACTAAGTCCTCAGTAGTAGAGGGGAGAAAAGGGAGATCTGACCAGGCTCTATCATTTGTGGACCTTCTGTCACTTTGTCCTGTTCGGATTTTAAAAGAAAAGCCTTCCTGTCTGCCTGGAGGAATATATTGCCAAAACTCAGGGAGTTTACTGAGAGAAAAGAACTGATATCCTTTCATGCACTATGTAAATTTTTTCTTAATCTCTCAACCATGTCTAATACTCCCAGAGAACACAGATTTTCTCTTTTACCCTTGACAATAGCAAATCTACATTTTTAACCTGGGTTGACAAAGAGGCCATTGTTCAGCTGAGTTAAAGCAGAGGAAGGGAACCTGAGAATCCAACTGCGTTCTACACAGATCTCCAGCAGGTCAGTCTATTTCAGCTCTACCATTAATCAGCCTCCTCTTCTGGAGGTAAGTAGTACCAGATTCCTTAGCTTTTCTTGAGCTGCAGTGACAGCTGTTTCTCCCCTGCAGGGCAAGTAGGTCAGTGTCTTTTGTCAGGAACCACTTGTCTATTTGTTTTTCAATTTCCAAATTTTGTTGCTATAAAGAACCTTCTTCCAGTATCTTTCCTGATGCTTTAGGGGTAGCAAAATTCGCTGGCTATTTGCTCTGCTGTCTCTATATAGGAATTCCATACATGCTTTTAAAACAATCTACTTGTCATACATCTTAAGCTCAAATGTCACTTGAATCACTCACAGTGGAAAATATAATTCTCATCTCTTAATCTCCACATGGCAGTGAACATTTAACCACTTCCTACATCTTGAAATACTCTCTTCCCTTCCGGATGCCACATCCTGACTCTCCACATCCCTTCCGGCCAATGCTCAGTCTTCCTGCCTCCTCCTCTTACCTTCAAAAGTTACAGTGTCATATTGAATATCACTATGTTCTCTCCTTCCTTTACTTTTTCTTTTCTCTCTAGATAGCATCGTCCAAGTTCTTTTGAATCATGACCTCTCACAAAATTTTATCTCCAAGTCTAGATGTCACCTATGAAACCAACCCAATGGGTGACTTGAGTCTCTTTAGACACCTCTAAAACAGTTTAGAGGGAATAAAAGAGCTTCTGTGCTTGCCTCCACACTCCTGCTCCTCTTTTAGCATTATGTCTAGGGGAAGTCACTACCCAGGAATCCAAGCTGAAAACTGGATCCATCGTGGATACATCTTTTTCTCCTCCCTGGGATTCAGTGTTTCTCTAAATCCTGTTGCTGTTGCGTCAAACAAAAATGCAATTCGCTTGCTGTGGCGTTACTACATCAACATTATAATTACCTGAACAAAACATCTGACTCTTAAATTTAGTTTTTGAGTGCTTTAAAATATTTTATTTATTATTTTTATTTCATGTGTATGAATGTATTTCTTGCATGTATGTAAGTGCAGTCGTGTTCTGCAATCCTTACAGAGGTCATAAGAAGTTGTCAGATCCCCTGGAACTGAAGTTACAGATGGTTATTAGTCGCCTTTTGGTTGCTAGGAATCAAACCTGGGTCCTCCGTAAGAGCAGTCAGTGCTATTAACCACTGAGCCATCTCTCCAGCCTCAAACTTAGTTTTTAAGAGTGGGCCTGAACTCAGAGGACACTTGTTCCCCCAGGTACCTCTTGGAACTGTCTCCAGAAATTTTTCTGGAACTGTGTCCTTGAGCCTGGCCTCATCCATAATATTATTCAAAATGGTTTCTCTGACTTCTGCTGGGGAAGTACAAGCTTGGCTCCACCTTAATCTTAACAGTCTTTTTATTCCTAGTTCTAGAATATCTCATTCACCCAAGAGCACTTGTCCTTCTCAGTCCCCACCGTGTGCAATGGAGGTGGGTTTCTCACCTTTCAGTGCTTTGATTTGTTAATTCTCAATTAGACCCATATTCATTATTATCTTTTTGGGTAAAGACCAAATTGAGGTTCTCAAGGAAATAAGATAAGGTGCCCAAGTCACAAGACATAAGAGCACATGGTTTTGCTGGGGTTAATTAAAGGCTATTAGTCCAGACTATGCCCATTTTATAAAAGTTATTTCCATAACTTGCTGCTATTCTCTGTATTTTCCACCAAACTGGTTTCCAAATACCGATATCTCTCACCTGAACCTAGTGATCTAGCCTCCTGATGCATCTTCCTGATTCATCCCTTACATTTTCAGCTTGATCCCAACCCATTTCTTACATAATCTTTCTGAAGGACTGAATGGGCTTTCATACCTCTGCTTAAAGTGTTGGCTTATTTGTATTTTGGACATAAGCCTACATCCTTAGCTTTGCTGGCATCATGAAAGTTGTGAACCTTGATTCATCTCACATGGTGCTGACCTTCAAGTTTCTGTACTTTATTTTTATAGTCCATTTTCATTTCCTTGAGTGCCTGGGGCCTTTCTGCTCATGCTGTTACTTCTCCTTTGTCTATAACAACCATTTCCCTGATTTCTAAATCCTCAGATGTCACCTCTTCCAGCATAAGCTAAGTATCCCTTCTTTTACTTCTCTCTGTCACACAGTTTACTTACTTACATATTTGTGTTTCCACCATAGTAAGAGCTGCCAGAAGAGCTTTTGGAGTCCTTACATTCTTAGCACAAAGCACAGTCAGTGGTACACAGTTAGTGCTTGTAATTACACTGTGAGTGATACAGTGTATTAATATAAAATAAACTATCACTGATAAGAGTAATCTGTATATTTATAATACACTAAGAAAAGTGTATGATTTCAATAAAAGTATTTTTCAAAGAAGAGATTTTTCTAGAAAGCAAATGCTGACATGGCCTTACTTTCTTTGTTTTGCCCATTGCCTTCAGGATGGAGAGATTTAAGTCTTCAAGTGCTGCTAGTACATTTTCATACTCGCCCAAGTGCTGAGAAAAATATTCTGAAAGTGAAAATATGGAAATAAATTTATTGAAGTGTAGTAATCACAAAACAAAAAAGTTATCCAATAATTGATGTCATAAATTAGTAAACAAAATGTTGGCTACAAATGAAAACTGGAAATCTTTCAAACGAGACTATGGTACCAATATACTAATTTCAGTTAAAACCATAGAAAAAGAAGCCTGGCTGATAATCATCCCCCATAAAATAATATCCTTTCTTTAAAAAAGAGGGAAAATGATATGGATGTAAGGTGAAGTTTGATTCAATTAAAAAAAAATCCTTTTTTTATTACTAGGTTTTTGTAATTTTCATACAGAACATGTCAAATGATCAAAAAAATCATTCTTAACAGCATGTTATTATAGATCCCACTAGGATGGCAATTTTAGGAAAAAAGTAAAAATATATACCATTGTTTCTTCTGGGAAACCTTTAAGAATGATAAGTTTCCTCAAGGTTAAGAATCGGTGCTGTTACAAATCACAAAGGAGGACTCCTGGGACACTGCCCTGTGCAGCACTGTTCCACTGTGGCACTGCAAGCCCCACCCCCCCACCGCCACTTCTGTCTTCAGTTGTTTTAAATAATTTAAACACTTTTTTTTCAAAGATCAAAAGCCACGCTTATCACATTCCACTGGTGGGAATAAGCAATACCTTGACCATCACGATTGAAGTGGAAATACAGAACAGAAGCTCATCTTAAACTAGTGTGGTGAAATACAATGTGGATAAGTGGAAAATTTCATATTTACTTACAGAATTCTTTATATTTGTAAAATGAGGGAGATCTAACAAGAAAAATTCATAAATTAGTCCGAACTTTATGCCGGGTGTGGTGGCCTTTAATCCCAGCACTTGGGAGGCAGAAGCAGGTGAATCTCTGTGACACTGAGGCCAGCCTTATCTACACAGGTTAGCTAGGGCTACAGGGAGATGATTTCTCAAGAAACCAAAAAATAAAAATAAAAAAATCCAGAATGTTCATGGACGATGTACTAGAAAATCAACAGCCTTTATCAAATTCCTGTGAATTTATCTACTGATGAGCTAGTTATTATTGTAGCTCTTTAATATACCATAAATATTAAACATTATATTAAAAATAATATAAATTTACATGCAGACTTCTTAAGATGTCTGGAATATGATTCCATTACTGGCATATGATTCAGCATGTTTGATAGAAACTGTCTTCATTACTCTAGTTACTACTACAGATGGAACCATATGCTGCCATTGATATCAATAAAAAGTGGAAGCTGTTCCCGATGACTTCATAGACACACACAGGAACCAAGGATCCAAGTGTAACCAATTATGACTAGTAATAATCAGATACATACAGATTAGAGATGCATGCGCCAACATCTCAGTGTTAGTAGCAAAAACAATGAGTCTTTCTGCAAGGAACAATATATTCTAAAATGAAATGGAGATCTTTCTTAAAGGTTAAAAACTCATTCAATTTTATGTCTCATAGGGCTTATACTGAGTTCAATATTGTATAACTGTATTAATTCAACTGTGAACTTAGAAACTTACAGCCACTTGTGAAACAGATGTAGTCTTGCTCTGGAGGGTGTTACTGAATATGTTAAAGCTGTAATGAAATGCTTCTTCTAATCACGTAATTATGTACAAAAAAAAAGTGGAGGCTGGAGATGTAGCTCAGTTGGTAGAGTGCTTGTCTAACATGCACAAAACCCAGGTTTCATCCTCAGTACCATCTAAACTGGGTGTGGTGGTATATGACTATAACCTCAGCACTCAGTAGGTAGATCCAGAAAGATCATAAATTTGATGTCATCCTTAGCTACACAGAGAGATCAAGTCAAGCCTGGGATAAATGAGACCCTGCTAAAAACTGTTCCATAAAACACTGGAAAGTGCCATTGACTCTTAGTAGCCAATGTGAAGTCTTCTCTGAAAATGAAAACAAGTGAAGCTTTTAAAAAATTCTAGATTCCTGTTGTCAAAATACAGCCTATGTGCACAAAGATTTAAAACAAATGAAGTTTTTTTTTCTAAAAAGTAAAATTCATTCTTATTATACAATCCTTAAAAATAGTGTGGCACAAGCATCTTTTATTTTTTATTGTTACTTTTTAATATTTTATTTATTATTTCTATTTTATTGTATGGGTGTATTGCCTGCATGTGTGTAAATGCACTCCTGCCCACGGAGGTCAGAAGAGGACATTGGATTCTCCTGGAACTGGAGTTACAGTTGTCAGCTGCTCTGTGGGTGCTGAGACCCAAACCTAGGTCCTCTGCAAGAGCAGCCAGTGCGCTTAACCACTGAGCCATCTCTCCAGTCCTTTTTTTAAATCTTTTGTAAACATTTTTAAGGAAAGGATTAATCAAAAGATAAGTAAATACTCCTTAAATACATACTTCAAAATAACATTTAAATTCTTGATTATGCTGAGAATTTTCTGATAAAGTTGGCTAAGATATTTGTCTTAACTGTTCAGTAGTTGCAATAAATGAAACCCCTGTGAACAACACCCTTTATGAATCGGTATGCAGTCAATGTAGTGTAGACTATTCATAAGATGGAAAAACAATACATATCAGAGTAGAGGCCATAGCGAGTTAAAATAAGCAAAACGTGCACTGATAAGACAGCCTTAGAGAAAATGACATGGGGGTTTTATATGCAAGTAGTTAGAAATATATCCGATGAAACAATGAGATGTGGTGTTTAAAAGGTCTTATGAAAAGAGAGCTGTGGATATAGCTCAGTTGGTAGAGTGACTGTTTTGTACGTATGAAGCCTGTGTGTTCAACTCGCAGAACACACAGAAAAAGCCAGTTTTCATTTTTTTAAAAAAGTGGTAAATGGGTCATTTAGGCCTGGGCAATTCATAGACAATGTCCGTGCATGACCAGTTGTGGTGCTTGGTAATAATCTCTGACTGGTACAAAGTGAGCTTCCTTGATGAGTGGTGCCTGGGATATTTGTCTGTAAATATAAGGATACGTATTTTGCACATGGTAAGAAATCACATTAGTCTAGCGATGTGACAGTCTTGGGGTTTTCTCTAAGATCTGTGGCCACTCCAGCCATGTGTATTAGGTTATGTTTACCTTACCACACTTGAGTTTCCTCCCTTTGAGTGGGTGTTTAGTCAAATTAGGTAGCTGTTGATTGCCCCCAAGATAAGAGTGCCATTACTGTACCAATGACATATGCTGTGCTGGCCATTGAAGTAGTTATTTGGTCAGCACACATAAGTACCATGCAAACTCAGCAGACAGTAACCCAGCATAGAACTGGGAAAATGAACAGCAGACTCAATCTTATCTAAAGGAATGTTGGCAACTGATTGCTGCTAGATGAAGAAGAGCTGATCTTCCTAAAACAAGGGCCTCTAGATAGGCTGACCAGATTCAGTGGATGGACTTGCACTAGGGAAAGGCTGGGGACACTGACAACCCAGTGGGCCATAACAGGAATGACAGAGTATATGGGCTCCAGTGGAGGGTGGGGGGGCTATGGCAGTGGGAATGGGAGTGGGAATGGGAGTATAAAGATGATTAACTTTGTTTGGATGCTCTGTATGAAATACATAAAAGATTCAATTACACACACACATAAAGTGGTAAAGCTATCTTTTAGGATAAATATTTCTTTCATAGACAAGCCATTTGGCTTAATCAGCAGAAATTGCTGGAGAGAATTTGTCTTTCAGTTTTGAAACCATGTGGGTCAGCACATGAGAAAACAGTCCCTGGAGGCTTCAGAATGGCATCTCTCAGGCCTTCATTCATTTCCCCTCCCTCATTTCTGCTATAGTTTACCTCAGCTCCCTATGTAGGGAGGAAACAATCTCACTCTAATTAATATACTAGATAGCAATATGCATAACTCTGGGAAGGGAGAGAGGAACTACAGTACCAAGGCCTGGAGAGCAGCTTGAGCTAGGATCTAAGTGATTCTATTTGAGATGGACCAGGCCAGTGACTAAAGCTCATTCACAGTAGGATTCTAAAGTCACCAGTGAGGGAGGAAACTGGAAGAACTAGAAACTTCTCTTGCTGGGTGCTCTGCTTTCAATCCTCAAGTTTAGGTAAGGGTTCTTGACCATCTGTGTCAGGATCCTTTGGGGTTCCACTGTTCAAAGCTGGATCTGCAGACCAGCAGTAACAATTCCAACTTGAAATTTATTAGAACATAGCATCTCAGGCCCACAGACTTGCTGAATCACAGTGTTTTAATAAGACAACAGGAGATCTATAGGTACTTTTAAGTTTTGGAAACGTTGTTCTAGAGTACTTATTGGAAATTAAGATAAGGTTTCATCTGACAAATCAGAATCTTGGGGTTGAAATCAGAAATCATCATTTTCTACAGTTTCTCTAGGAAAATGTGTGGTGAAAACTAAAATTGAGACAGCTATAAGCAACAGGCAGGTGAACATCTTGAAAAGGAGAGTGACATCCTGAAATCATCTTTGTAGGGCTATCCTGGCTATATTATAGATTACTTTGGGCATGTTGTTGGAGCTGTCAAGAGAGACTTGAACAACAATTATGAGGAGAAGTTTCATCAGACACTGAGGACTGTGATGGGATAAAGGACGATAGCATGCTAGAGTTCCAGCAGTCTATCCACACACCTGGTGATGTGGAAAGCAGGCAGGCAAGTCCTTGGTGACCATGGAAGTGGCTGAGCTTGGATTAATGTCTAATTTCTGTTATTGTAGTTCCTATTTCTAATTTAAATAAGAATATTACTATGAACTGGAAAATATGTTTTGCCATAAAATCATGTCACTGTGAGAAATAAAGATTTGGAGCAAATATCGGTTGCTTAAAATTTTTGTCTTTGGAAAACAAGAAGTATTTCCTGGACAAAAGACCTATTTTTATTGAAATCCATAAGTGGGTACCATAGGTTTGGGGAAAAAAGTTGTATGGCAATTATAGATACTCTAAAACAGTCTCACCAGTTTATGTGAAGAACATTGGAAAGGGGGAAGAATAGAATGAAATTTTATAAACAGATGTATTAAACAAGTTAGGTCTCAGAAAGCAAATTATCTTCTCATGCATATTCAACGCAGCACCTCCACTAATAAAATGCTGATCAGAGTTTAGTTTCTCTTTTCCCCACTGTACTTAGTCAGTAGTGTTGCATCACCAAGCAACAGATTTCTGGATTTTGGATTTTATTCTGCAACTCGGTCTTTCAAGTTGTTGAGTTTTCAGATCTGGCTGACACATTGCAAGTCAGAACCAAAAAATTCATGAGTGACAGAAAGGTCAAAGTAAGAAATTGTCTCACAAAGTTTCCCCATGAAATTAAAGGAGCTCCACAGCATGTGCCTTGCTAAAACTTCTTCAGCAGCATAGGTAGGAAAGGAAATAACTGAGATGAGCGATATGGTGAACTAGTCACCGTGATCTGAAGAATCAGAAATGCACAGTGCAGATTATATATTAAGGGGATGGTGTGCTGATAAGTGTCTGTTTGTATGTAGCCTGGAAAAGCCTTAACAGAGAAATATAGTTTGAGAAATTGCCCCACAGGACGAAAATGCCCTTGTCTCTGACAGTGTCACTCACCAACATCCCTAATGGTATTCTAGCACATATAATCACATGATGTTATATTGTTAAATTTAAAAATATTAGTTATATATTACTCTCATAAATTAACTGCAAAGATATTTTTAAAGTCATATTTAAATAGATTTGAGTTTTAGGTCAATAATTGAATTAGCTGATGAGTTAAACAAAAGCTTGATTAATCTAACTTTTGGATGCCTGGATCTGTAACTGGTTTCTAGGAGAAGGTGTATGAAGTCTCTTTTCTGTGCCAATCAAGCTCCACCCCCCCCCCGCACACAGGGAGTTGTATGAAGTGGGAACCCACATATCTTACTTGCTGGCACTGAAGCGCTAGCTCTGATCAAAACGCAACTTAAATATTTACTTTCTATTCACAAAATAATGAGAAATGAAACGACAGCCTTGAAATTAAAATGCACGTTCTTGATCAGTGAAGAGGATTATGACATGATTGCAGACACAACCACTCAATTAAAAAATATATAAAGCAATTCTAGTGAATTCAAACTCTGCCAGTTCCCTTGCTAAAACTATGCAGGAGTGTGTAGGGGTAAGTTCCTAATCTAGTTCCTTTATTACAGAAGAAAAGCAAACAAAATACTTTATAGATAATTAAGTGAAGATACGCTATTAGACTTTAAAATTTGAAGTATTTTGAAGGGAAGGTAGAGGTTAATACAATATTCCTTAATGACAGATGGCAGCAAATGGAGAACAGACACTAAATGTTTTTATCTTAAAAGACCTCTATTATAGCATTTTTTTTTCAATCAGCTCTTCTTATCCAGGCACAGTTAGTGGAATAGAAAAGGAATTATCTGAACAATTGCAGGAAATGATTACTTTGTCCTGATGTATCTAGACATCTGAAGCAAATAGGCCTCCAGCTTCATGAAGTTATCAAGGTCATTGTCTCTCTTCTCCACAGTATCTATTTCACTGGCAGGGGCTCTCTACCCCAGAATGCATGACAATGATGTTCATAGGGTTTGCTATTCATCACAAAGTCTAGTGTCACAGTCACATGAACCCTTTTGTCTTTTTAGCAGTAATCATCATGTAAAGACGGGGTCACCTATGACTGTGTGTGAAGGCATGACAGGATTTTTCCATAAAAACTCACAAGAGCTTGGCCTGCTGTGATACCGAGGTACATTGTTTCTACATGCTTTCAATTGGGTTCACCTCCCAGAACAAGGGGAGCATTATGCAGGGACAGGAGCAGAGAGTTATGGTCATTGGAAAAGTCAAAGCTCCTGGTTGGCCATAATCATGTTTATTCACTTATTGCATTGAAAGCATGCGTTCTGCCACTTTTTCCATGGCACAGTTCCTGGTACTGCTCTATTGGTTGGCAGAAAAAGAAAGAAGCCAATTAAATGATAGAAAATCTCCTTTTTGAGGAATTTGGTAAATTCTAAAATTTCAATAATTATATAACATCCAGGAACTACTTGAGATTTCAGTTAGGCGTTCTAGAAAAATTTACTTCTGACCATCAGAAATGTTTCAAGCTGCCTAGGCAATAGATCATACTTGTACACGTGGGTTATTTCATGCATTTATCTTAAATGTAAAATATAAAATCTTCCAGTGTTCAGAGAGATATATGACTGCTTCAAATTCAATAGTTTCATAATGCTCCACTTTCATAATAAAGAATAAATTCCATATTATTTTCTTGTCCATATTAATGATCTTTGAGTTCTGTTTCCAACAACAAAGATATCAAAAATAAATGAAGATGCAATAGACTAGACATTTGTAAAGATGTCTCTTTCCCCACTTGAAGTACTTGGTTTTGAATCAGAGTTCAAGACTGTAGAACTATTAGGAAGGTATAGGACAGAGATTTTCACATTTCAAGGAAACAGCTTTGCAACAGAAACCTGCACAGTGCTTTATGGAGTGAATGATGAAGCCACATGGAACGAGTGAGGAATTAGCCCTTAGGAAACTAATGTACCAATTATAATAACAATTCTTTTCTAAGGAGCAAATTAATGAGGCCCAACTGCTTAAGCAACATACACACTGGAGCAAAACCCAAGGATAAAGCTACATCCCTGAAGACTTTTGTCTTTTACTTTATTCCAGAATTTTTAATCCCAAGGTACATGGCAATATAGCACACATTTTTTCCTTTTAAAATAAGTAATGAGAGATTAATTAGTTTAAAGAAACTTACCACATAGTTCCTCTGTGTCAAGATTGCTGAAAGATGGGAAAAAAGATATTATTCCTTTGGCAATGTTTTTACATCTCACTTTTGTTTCCAGGGCTGGGAGTTGAACCCTGGTCACCTCATACATGCTATGCAAATGCTCTCCTGCTTTTATACCTTTAGCTCCTTGTTTAAGTTTTTAAATACCTAGATTCAGTTATTCCCTAATCCATAGTTGCGTTAATAAGTATATATAGTTAAAATATGTCTCTGCAAGCAGGCATGGTGGCACACTCCTTTTTTCCCCAGCACTCAGGAGGCAGACACAGGCAAATCTCTGAGCTGGAGACCAGCCTGATCTACATAGTGTGTTTCAAGCCAGCTGGGGCTACATAGTGAGATCCTACCTCAAAACAACAACAAATGATATTTCTATCACAAATTCTACATTGTTCTAAATAATTATTCATTATCAACAACACTATGTCACACTCTTGTCTGACAGTTTGTCTCATACGCTCAGGATGGCTCCACTCCACACCTGGCACTGCCCTTGGTTGTCATCCATGATCTGGCAATATGCTGGCGTCTCTCCTGAAACTGAGGCTACAACTTCACCAATTGGCTTTCCCGGCCTTTCAGGATGCATAGCCTCAGATTTTCTCCATGACCCCATGAATCCTGTGAGTTTTCACTACAAGTGAGGTCACACCTTCACCAATGGCCTTTCTTGGTCTCTCACAGTGCCAAAAGGACCATTTCATGCCTTCAAACCAGTGTTATGTAGGAGATGATTATAAATTACCAAGTCCTGCTTCCAGTTTGAGATGTTGTTTCAGGCCCCTTCTGTATCACAGCTTCTGTGTATTGACCCTGAGGAAATACTTCCCAAAGATTTCAACTCAATGATTCTGGTCTTTTCTTAGTCACAGTTGACTTTTCAGCCCCAACTAACCAGTATCAATTGTCCCAGTTAAAACAAAAGTTTCACTTGAATGGTCTGGTCCCTTGTTAATCATAGCTGATTATTCAGCCTTAGCTCACCATACGTTCTCAATGCAAATATCACACAGACAGCCCCGAGAGTCTTTGCTTCCTTTGAAATGTCACGAGCCAGGTCTCCATCATCCACATTTCTCTTCAGCATAACTATTTCAAGCTGCACAGCAACAGTTCACTAAGCTCTGGGCACTCAATGACTTTTCCAGCCCCAAGTTCCAAATGTTACAACAATCCTCCCCAAAACAGGATGGTCAGCCTGTCACAGCAATTCCCCATGGTCCTGATACCAACTTCTGTTCTAGTTATTTTCTATTGTGATAAAAACACTGACCAAAACCAGCTTGGTTTTGTTTGGCTTACAGCTCATAGTCCATCATCAAGGGAAGCCAAGACAGGAACTCAGGGCAGAAACTTGGAGGCAGGAGCTGAACCACAGACCAATATTCAATCTTGGATACTGGCATCTACATAGTTTAGAGGATCTTTTTATAAAGTAGATTTGCCACAAGATAGAAAATGTAGCGTTTTCTGCATTTGTTTTGATGTGGGCTTCTCACTATTTATGCCTTTATTCCACAGATGTTTATTACTACATGTTAGATTTGTTCTGCCATTGATATATGCGGCTGAAAAAGATGCCAAAATAAATATATTAGATTTCTAGTTGCCAGGAACTCAATTAGAGGTAGACTCATACACTAAACAAATAAATTACAGTAAAATGATTAATTTAGGAGAAGTAGAGAACTGGAAAGAGGTATCAAGGAATGTATCTCAGATGATAATGTAATTGATTTAAATCTCAAAGGTTCAATATTAAGTAAAAAAGATAAACGAAGCATTTTTGGGCTAAAAGAAATGCTACTTGTATTAAAATTAAAAGTGTGCATAGAAAGTCATTCAATTTTAGAAAATTCAGTCATTCTTTTGACTGGAATGTAGAAAAAAGAAACAGAATTGGAAACTGAAAGACCTCATACAACAATCTAAGACGTTTCTTTTTGATCTCTTGTCAATTTGGAACCACAGAAGAATTTTAAGCTAAGTAACTTGACTAGATGTATACTGACAAATGGGTTGAAGCTAGACAGAAGGAGGGTGGAAACAAGGCCCAGAGCCTGTTTTCAAGTTACTGAACCTTCAGGTCAGTTGTTCTGGATGAAGCATACAACCCACTGGGCATGTAGGCCCATTCAAGGGAGTGGGTCTAAAGCATACCTCTGTATTTACATTTTTTCATATAACTATAAAATAAAATGTTGACGTAGTAGTATATCTAATGTATAAACAAGTAAATCTAGATTTGGATTACAATGCACTAATATATTATTCTCTAAAACACATTCCTTGATATCACTTTTCAGCTTTCTACTTCCCCTGTATCAACCAATAAGTGAGTTTAAGGGAGTGCAGTGTGGCCATAATAATTCAGTCCACTAGTGATAGGCAGAGATCAGGAGGGGGGGTAGAAAAAAATTGATACATGTGAAGGGTTTTGAGGTGAAACCAACAGACCTTTTAGAAATTAATTAGCTGACAGTTTTTCAGAGTATCATTGTAAGATATAACTTTTTAAATACTAAATCTTACTGTTCTTATAGAGCTTCAGACTGAAAGGGACACTAAGGGGCACTGGTTTTGTATTTGTTTTCCTCAGAATGGCTCACAGGTTCATAATGGGATTTATTTTGAATTTCCAAAAGAATAAACAGCCCCAATCTGTTACTGAGAATTAAATTGCTTGGAATAAAGCATAAAGGAGAGCAGTTGGGAATAATGTACAACCCAGTAGGTCTGTGTGTTCCCTAACAAAATATTATGTTTGTCAAGTGCTGCATCGTGTTCATGGCCTCAAACATGCCTGTATTCAGCTGTTTCTCTGCTATGCTGTTAGTCACAGTTCTTTTTAAAGTAAGCGGACATAGATGAATTATAATAGAGCTAATTTCATACTGAGATCTATTCTGTCCTAGAGTCGTGTGGGATTTTTAAAGGAATAATAAACCCCAGTCAAGCCTAGAGTATATAATATTGATAGCATATAATATTTTCCTGTTTATTTCATGCTTATACCATGAAACCCAGTGGTACTTGTGCTGGATAGCTTTAGTGTCAACTTGACATACCTGGGTTGAGGGAGCCTCAATTGGGAAATTGCCTCTATTGGACTGGCCTGTGGCCATGTCTGAAGGGCATCTTCTTGATGAGTGATGTGGGAGGGCCCAGCCCACTGTGGGTGGTGCCACCCCCGGGCAGGTGGGCCTGTGTTGCATAAGAAAGCAGGCTGAGCAGGGGCCAAAGGAGCAAGCCTGTAAGCAGTGTTCCTCCATGGACTGTGCTCCAGCTCCTGCCTCCAGGTTCCTGCCCTGAGTTCCTACCCTGGGCTCCCTGATGAACTGCTTGCAACCTGGGAGATGTAAGACAAATAAACCCTTTCCTCCCCAAGTTGGTATTGGTCAGAGTGTTTTGTCACAGCAATGAAGAACAAACTAGGACAGTACTTAAGCAATACCATTATATAAAATAAGGGAGAGAGAGCTGGGGAAAGGAAGGGACCATCTACATGCAAAGAATGAATACTAGTTAAACAGTAAACATACTCTTATAGGGGTATTACTACAAGAATGCATTCTCAGATTGTTCCTAAAGAGGGATAAAAGACAAAGGTATTTATCACAACCTGATTGGCAATAATGAAAATAAAAAGAAAATAAATGTTCACTAGATAAATAACTATGTAATTTGTGTATTATCACAGATTCACTAAATGTAACTAAAAAGTTCTCAGTAGCTTGAAAAATGCTAAAGTTCAAAAGTTAAGCAAATATCAATCAGAAATAAATGGAATATATACATATGTAGTGGTCAAAAAGTTCATTTTTGAAGGTCTAGGAGAAACGGGCAAATACATTAGTGAACCACATTGCTTCTGGATGCTTGGGCTTAGGGGAGCTTGCTTTTTCCTTCTTTTAACTTTCCAAACAATATTGTCTATAATCATCATATTTCTCTTTTAATGGAAAAATTAATTTGGTATCTGAGCAAAATCTAGGCAATTAGGAGGTATTAAAGATAATTAGTAAGGCTGATAATTACCCATATTGCATAACTGCCCATGAACACCATTCATTTACAACTCTTGAGGTGCTAGATGTTGTAGTTTATGCTTCTTCATTGGGCACTGTCAATTCCAATGAAACCAAATGTCTGTCTTAAGAAGCATGTTACAGAACTGGAGAAATGGCTCAGTGGTTAAGAGCACCATTTGCTCCTGTAGAGAATGCTGGTTCAGTTCCCAGGACCTCCCTGGTGGCTAATGATCGTTGGCAACTCCACTTTTAGGGATCTGACAATCTCTTCTGACATCTATGGTAATTGCACAAAATGTGTGCACTTACACACATGCAGGCAATCCATTCTTACACATAAAAACAAAAATAGTATTTTTTTAAAAAAAAGAAAGTATAGTTACTACTTCATCAATCAGAGAATACTGGAGCTCTGCAGTCTGGTAACCCAGGATCCCTAGTTCTCAGAATAGGTTACTACCTCAAAACAATTTGAGATTCAGCTTAACATTCTTATCACTTTGAAGTATTTTCCTACAGACTTGGATTCAATCATGTTAAGATACGGTCATGTTGCATTACTGTGTACCCTCATGAAGTGCTTTCTTTAGAAAATGAGAAAAGAGAGGGAAATTTGAATATACGACACAGAGGGGACCTGTGAGGAGCAGGCAGAGATTGGAACTACACCAAGTAACACCAATCGTTGCCAACAGTCACCAGAAGCTGGGGGACACCAGAAGAGGCTCTCCCCTGAAGACTTTAGAGAGATCAAGTTCTTGATAATCCCTTATATTGGACCTCAGCCTTCATAACTGGGAGAGAATAAATTCCTGGTACTTTAAGCCAGGAATTTTCACTTTGCCATAGCAGCCATAGGAAACTACTGCTAGGCCTGTTGATACATGCTGTGTGAGGTTCAGGTTGTCATGTGTCTCAAACAGTGTCATATTTTGGTCTCTGGGTCACTTCCCTGTCCTTTAAAAGGACACACTCCATGGACTGGTTCAAAAATTGGGATCATTTAAACTTTGTAAATTCAAAAATGAAAACTTCTGGTACCCCCTGAGTCAATTATGGGGGAAAATATAAACAAATAGAACTGTTAAGCAGCTGTTAACATGCCTGGAGTACTTATCATGTGCTAGATACATGCTGAGAACTTTCTGTGGCATGCTTCACTCCAACCTATATGTCACTCTCCTGGTTGTACAAAGAAGGAACTCAGCTGAGGCAACTTTAAGTCACTTTTTGGAAGACACCCATCTTATTCAATGAGTGAGTGGTGGGGCCAGTCTTCAATCCCAGGTACTTCTGACTTGAGAGCTATTATCTACTCATACAGGAACTTGAACTCCAGGACACTCATCTGGAGTCAACAGCACATGGGATAGTCAGCTATAGAAAGGAAATAAAGAAGGATCAGAGGAGCTGTTGAAGAATATTCACTGAGACTCTCTGTGCCAATTTGCCACTTTTTCAGACTTACCAAAGTGAGGACAGGGAAATCTCCAATTTAGTTTTCCTCCATGGGACTCTATGCCACTCCACAGCAAGAACTAGGCATCATTCACTGGATATACAAGTACTGAACAGAGTCACTACCAATAGGCAGGGACTCTGTCATTCCTGTGTTGAGCTCTACAAAGATTGTAATGATGTTTTCTGATTAAACCCATCATTTCAGACACAAGTGGAGGGAGGGGGACTGCAAAGGATCACAACGCTCAGAAGATAGCCAGAAGGAACTGGTGTTCAGAAGTCAGAGTTAGAGAGCTCCAAGAGCAAGGCCTGGAAAAGAACAATTGCAATTTACATTTATGGCCTTTGGCAAGGTACAAACAACAGTTTCAATCCTCTGAAATCTAGAGCCTTGGAAATACCAGTGGAATAGAAGCAAGACTAATAAATGAGGCATGAAAGTATAACTGAACACAGTGTCTGCATCGTGATGAGAACAAAGCCCACACAAGTACAGACAAGACATAAAAGAGTAAATGGGGAGACTGTATTACTACCTGGATGGCCAAAGGAAGTATGGATTTTACTCAGAGAAGCCTATGCATGTGTATATGCATATAGGGTTTGTCCCATACCCGAGCATGCTCAGTTAAGCAGCATATTCCTGAGCATGCTCAGTTTAAAGAAAACAAAGATAGTAGACATATTTTGGGGGTGCACATAGCTCTAGGTCATAGAGTACATGGTTAAAAGACTAAAATAGTGGACTGGCATGCCTCTGGCTGTGCTCAGCTTGCATTATAAAGTTTAGCAGAAAGTAAAAGAGCAGGGCACTTTAAAGGTGCGTTAATATAGAAGTTTGCTCTTAAAGGTGTCTGCCTTCTTTTAAGCCAGCAAAAACAAGAAATAAGATGTGACTAAGGAGACCATGGGAGGTAGATGCTGTTCAAAGGAAGAGAGAATGGCAGTTATTGTTGCAAAAGACTGAAAATATAGGATGAAAGTAAGAAGAAACAGGAGGTAAGTGGAGAAGGGCCATAGCAGGGAGCAATGCACAGGAGGGTCCTGAAATGGAGATAAAGCTCTAAGAGCGGGAGGCATTTCTTCTTAATTTTTGCTTCTTAAAGCAGAAGTCTAATTGGTTTATTCTCCAGACTGTTTCCTAGTTTATTTCTCAGTCTGGCCGAATCTAGGATCTACCTGAGGGGTTATCAGAAATATATATTTCCAGGCCAAACCTTTAGAGATTATACTTCAGAAATTCAAGGTGCCACTCAGGAATTTCTTCTTTAACAATTGTCCAAGGTGATTTTGATTATTAGCTCTCCCTTCTCAACACTGTCTCTCAGCACTCTCTTAAAGCAAATAAAGCATTCCCTAGCAATTGAACATAATCTGAAAAGAATACTGGCTGCTCTATAAGTGACAGCTTAAATTTATTATAATTATATACTCTGTGTTAATCTAAGCTCAATACTTATATACACAATAATATTCTCTGTTATTCCTTTGTTCAACTCCACAGAGAGCTTAATTACATTCAATAGGGGCAAGAGAGGCATATTTAAAAGGTCAATTTACAAGTCATAATAGAACATTTGTCCTTGTTCTCTATGCCTAATGGAGAAACCTGGCTCTCCTGAAAATTCTCCCAAGGTCTGAGTAACGGTGTTAAGGTCCCTCTACATCTTTTCCCTTAGAATTTGTCATCCTCATCTCTTAGGGTGTCAGTTGCTAGTACTCGTATTTCTTAGGTCTCTACTTCTGCCATCTCATTTAGACTCTCATTTATGTAACCACCTTTTGTGTTTTACTTGACTCTCCACTTACACCAGTGCTTCTCAAACTTTTGTTCATGAATAGTTACTTGAAGTCAGAACCTGTTAAAAATATAAGTTCCTGGGCCCTATGTCCCAAGCTTCCTCATTGAGGAATTTATCTCAAGCTTTTCATAATTCTACTATTTTTTCCAGGATTACAATATAAACATCCATGATGGATATGTCAACAGGTGAATTTGTGCTCAGCTTCTCTCTTACTTGGTTCACATGTGATGGTTTATAAAGTCAGGCATTATGAACTGGAAGGACCACCTGCTAGATCAGCATTGCACTAACATATTCATGGCATTTCAGGTAGAATTTTTAGAATTTTTTCAAGTTCACAAATAGACTGACTCTAGACCCTACATTCAGAAGATTCAAAAAAAATAGTTAAGACAGTTTTCTTGAAGGCTCTGATTTTGAATACCTTTCAAGGCATAATGTTAAAAAAAAATTGCATCTTGAATGCTATGGCAGGTTTAAAAGTTGTAGTTAGGACCAGTATAATGGACCTGTCAAATTAAAGACAGTCTTTTTAATGTTATTTAACATTCAGAAAACTGAACAAGAAACTTACAGTTGTACAGTGAGGCAGCCTTAGAGAGGTGGCAGAGAGAAATAATTTTTTTTTAATTGCCAGGCATTATTTTCATCAAAATGTGCTGCCCAACTGCTAAAGCACAAAATAACTGACAAGCTTTGGCTCAACACTCTACTTTTAAGCACTTGAGGAATTTTGAGCTCTAATGGGCTGATTGACAGTTATTACCTTCCAGACTGGCAAAGCTGTCCCATGGCTGATGTCCTCAGAGGACAAATCATACATGATCTCCACCCAACCTTCACTTCTTTTCTGTTTCGTTTTATTCCTATTCCGTGCTGCTCAACACGTCCCACCCCCAACCTACTTCGGCTTCTGGTAGCTGCTGGGAGCTCGTCCCTTTCATTTTCCTGACTGTTTTTCTTATTATCTCTTCTACCTCCTGTCAGGTTTTCTTTCTCTTTTCTTAAAAAAGAATTTTTGTTTATTATTTCTATTTTATGTGTAGGAGTGTTATGCCTGCATGTGTGTTGGTGCACTCATGTCGTGCAATGCCCATGGAGGTCAGAAGAGGGACCCTGGAACGTTACTGACTGTTATTAGCCACCATGTGGGTGCTGAGAATCAAACCTAGGTCCTCTGCAACAGCAGCCAGTGCTCTTAACCACTAAGCAATCTCTGTAGTCCCACAGCACAATTTTCAAGGGAAAAGACTCACCTTTAAAATGCAGTGGGTGTCCTTATTATCTGTCCCTTCTGCTTTTCTGAAATATTGTTCCTTTCTTTGGGGAACTTGCACACAACTATGTGTTCCTAGTGGGGCTGCTGACCATAGCACTCTGAGTTAGCTTTCCCACTTCTGTGACAGCATGTCTGATGTAAACAACTTAAAAGGAGGAAATACTTGTATTGGCTTACAGCTTTGGAGATTTGCACCCATCATGGTGAGGAAGACATGCCTATGGCTTACTTTTCTCTTTTTTGTGACAAAATACTTGTTAAGAAGTAATGTAAGGGAGGAAGGGTTTATATTGGCTTACATTTTGAGAGGAAACAGTTCATCATGCATCAAGACATGAAGGTGGTTAGGGAAAGCCCAGCAGCAGGACAGAAAGACTAGCTGGCCACAGGCAGGAAACTGAGACTGAATAAGTAGGGCTGGGGTTTAAAAATTTCAAAGTATGCTCCTAGTGTCCTGCTTCCTCCATTGAGTCTATATCTCCTAAACGTTCCTCAACCTTCCCCAGTAGAGCCACCCACTACAGACCAAGTGTTCAAACACATGAGCCCAGAAGAGACATTTCACATGCAAACTACAACAGCACAGTGAAGAAGAGCAGCTCATGCTATGGCAAGGCAGGAGTGGAGGCAGGAACACTTGCAGTAGTAGACTTTTTCCCTATTTATTGTATCTAGGCCACCAGATATCTAGGCCAAGAGATGGTCCCACCCATACCCATGCATGCCATCTCTACTTAGTTATGCTCTCTGGAAATATGCCCATGTACATACCCAGAAGTATGCTTTGCTAGTCTCTTAGGCAACTTCTCTTTCTTTCTTTCTCTCCCTCTATTCCTCTCTCCCTCTCTTCCTTCCTCTCCTTCTCCAGAGTCTTCTGTATGCCAGGCTACCCTAGAACACACTATGTAGCCTAGGATGAAAATCAACTTCTCCTGACCTGTCTCTACCTTCAGAGTGCTGAGATTGCAGGCAGGCTCCACATATAGTTTATGAAGTGCCAGGGATCAAACCCAGAACTTTGTGAATGCTAGGCTAGCACTTTACTTGGTGAGCTACATCCCCAGTCCTCTTAGGCTTCTCATTCAATAAAATTAGCAATTATTATTAACTGAAAATATTCCACTTTCACCCTACTACAACCCAACACAACTAGCCACAGCCATACACACCATATGGTTGTGATGAACGGTCCCAAATAGAGAACACTGTATAACCCTAGACCTTTGAATACTCCTTTGGGATTTTGTGTATGGTCTCTAGGAAAAGGACCTTTGAAGCAATTAAGGGAAGATGATATAAACTTCAGGCTCTGTAAAGCCATTCTCCCTCTGCCTACACATGGCAGAACCCTCTTTGTGGTAGAATAGAGCAATTCTAAGAGAAAAACCATGACAGAGGTCCGAAGACTGGGGCAGCACGAATGGATAAACAAAAATGGAAGCATGGTGACTCCATTCAAAATCCTTTGAATCTCTGTGACAAACTTTACATTAAGAGTGTCCAGACTAGGGAATCAGTGACATTTCCTCCTACCCCCTGCCAAACACACGTACATTTCTCTCCCCACCAAGCTATTTTGAGTTGGGCTTCTATGATCTGTATCTGAAATAAAACAGAAAATTATCAACCAATTAGAACAATGGACAAATGAATCTTTCCTTCACATGGGATATAATCTTTGGGTATTTTGCTTTGCTCAGCTTCACCTGTTGCTTAGTATTTAACTTCTGCCCTCCTTTCTTTGTTTCCTTCTTTTTCCTCCACCAAAGAGTTAGTACTACCTCCTCTGCAACTCTTCAGGAGCCTCACAAGGCCCCAGAGCAGAACTGCCCCTGCTTTTTGGTGAAGGATGAGACGATTACATTTCGAATTCCTGCCAGAATGATGCTGTTGTAGGAAACTGTAATACTACAGCATACTTGGATGCCATGGCACTGTTGAGTTGCTATAAAGATCTCTATAAAGCTCTCAGGTACTCTGCTTGTAACAGGCATCAGTCTTCAGCCCACACTTTGAGTGGTACCCATACAGGTAGCTGCTGCAGTTCCAGTGAGTTTTAGTGCTCCAGTTCTAAATTACAGCCAAGAAATGTGGTTTATATCAATACACCATGGAATAAAAACTTGTTCCTGTTCCTAAGACTGACATGAATAAGTTGAGTCTCCATAATCTAATCTCTTAAACTAATTAGATTATTTTAGAAGTTCAATTTTAACTAAAAAACGAAGTCTGTAACTATAGGTATTAAAGGCTGATAAAATAATATCAAGGAAGTATTAAGCATAATAGTATTCTCTCATCTCTTTACTGATTAATTGAAATACTAAATGAAATAATCTGTATTGGTATCATAAAATGGTGCACTAATTAGAAGGTTTGATAAAATTAGTGGGTCTAAGAATTAAGTTTCAGAAAACTCATATACCCAGTTTTGTGAATATACAAAAGCATCAGAAAATTGTCTTTATTTGAAAGTTTGATATGACTGGGAATGTTCAAATCTTTTCAAAAATGAAAAGAACTCAGAGAAATAAAAAGTTGCTTTGGTGAGTGAGAAAATTATGTGTTTGGAGTATTTTAATACCTTTCTTTTTATGTGATGAAAAAATGCTATGCATAATTCTGAATCTGGCATGCCTCATAAAAGGCTTGATCATTTTTTCTCCTAATATTTCCACAATCTAATCTTCTGGGCTTATTTCAAAATATTAGTTTCCTTTTAAGTATTCAATCTTTGTCATCAGGCAGACAGTATAAGAAAGGCAAGTAGAAACATTCTAGAAAATTATTCAGTACAACGAAGGTAGTATTAGGGGTAAAAGATGAATTCTTGCTTTTCAAGCCTTCGTTCTTAAAAGTTTTACCACATTTCATTCAGCTTTTTGAGATGGACACAAGGGGAATTGAAATTTCTCTGGGTTTTATAAATATTGATGAAATTGGAAAAATTTTAAGTACTAAGTTAAGCTTAAAAGTACAAAATAGTCACGAGGCATGGTGGTGCTTGGCCCTTAATCCCAGTACTTGGGAGGCAGAGGCAGAGGTAGAGGCAGAGGCAGAAGGGAGGGGCTAAGGAAAATTCACATGGGGACTTTGCACACTGTCTGGTTTATTTCTCCACTGTTGTGACAAAATACTCTGACCAATACCAATTTGGGGAGGAAAGGGTTTATTTTATCTTGTATCTCCTCGGTCATAGTTCATCAGGGAGCCCAAGGTAGGAATTCAGGGTAGGAACCTGGAGGCAGAAGCTGGAGCACAGGCCATGGAGGAGCACTGCTTACTGGCTTGCTCCCCTAGCCCCTGCTCAGCCGGCTTTCTTATGCAACACAGGCCCACCTGCCCAGGGGTGGCACCACCCACAGTGGGCTGGGCCCTCCCACATCACTCAACAATCAAGAAGATGCCCCACACACATGGCCGCAGGGCAGTCCTATGGAGGAAATTCCCCAATTGAGGCTCCCTCAATCCAGGTGTGTCAAGTTGACACTAAAGCTATCCAACAGGATTGACCCCTTGTCAACTTGACACACAAGCACATCACTATTAAACCATAACCTTTCCAATTCTTATCCCCAAGATAAGATGATGTTAATATCACAACATAAGACAGTGCAATCTTAAAAGCCCCACAATACCTTTAATCCCAGCCCTCAGGTGGCAGGGGCAGGTGGATCTCTGTAAGTTCAAGGCCAGCTTGGTCTACATAGTAAGTTCCAGGACAGCTGGGGCTACAGGGAGACCCTGTCTCAAAAAGACCGAAAGAAAAAATCCAAAACACTTAAAAGTCCATAGTCTCTTTTAAAAGTCTCTTAACTGGAGCCTTCTGTAAAATCCAAAACAAGTACTGTCTTATTTCAAGGGGAAGAATTGGGCACACCTAAGCAAAACCAAAGTCCAGCAAAGTAGCTCAAGGCTGAATATCTGAGATTCATTCACGAACTTCTAGGATCCAAAGGGTTCTGGCAGCTCCACTTCTCTTATTCTGCCGTCCATGACACACACAGCTTGTCTCAAAGACCCAGGATGGCTCCATTCCACACCTGCTGCTGCCCTTGGTTGTTGTCCCATGGTCCTGGCATCTCCAAAAAGCCGGGGTCTCCACTGAAACTGAGGCTATACCGTCACCAAAGGCCTCTTCTTACCTCTTGGGGTGCAAAGCCTCAGATTCCCATGACCCCTTCAATCCTGGGGTCTTCACTGCAATTGAAGCTGCACTTTCACCTATGGCCTTTCCTGGCCTCTCAGAGTGCCAAGCCTCAGCTGCTCTCTGTGACTCCTTCACACTTTCAACACCAGAACCATGCAGTAGACCCTTAGACATTACCAAGTTCTGCTTCCAGCTTGAGATAGAGGCTCAGGTCCCCTCTGTGTGCTGATCCTGAGTAAATACCTCCTAGAAGGCTTCACCACAGTGACCCTGGTCTCTTGTTACTTACAGCTGATTTTTCAGCCCCAGCTAACCAGCATCAGTTGTCCCAATAACACAAAGGTTTTACTTCAGGTTCTGGTTTCGACCACAGCTGATTCTTTAGCCCCGGCTTCGACCAGAACCCACCGCATTCTCCATTCAAAATATCATACAAACAGCCCTAATAGTCTCTGCTTCCCTTTGAAGCTTCACAAGCCAGGCCTCCATCATCCACAACTCTTTCAACATACTGTTCCAAGCTCAACAGTAACAAACTCTAAGCACTCAACGGGTTTTCCAGTCCAAAGTTCCAAACGCTTCCACAATCCTCCTAAAAACACAAAGGTTAGGACAAAATACTCTGACCAATACTAACTTGGGGAGGAAAGGGTTTATTTTATCTTATAGGTCCTGGGTCATAGATCATCAGGGAGCCCAAGGTAGGAACTCAGGGCAGGAACCTGGAGGCAGAGGCTGGAGCACAGGCCATAAAGGAATACTGCTTACTGGCTTGCTCCCCAGGGCCCTGCTCAGCCTGCTTTCTTATGCAACACAGGCCCACCTGCCCTGGGGTGGCACCACCCACAGTGGGCTGGGCTTTCCCACACCACTCAACAATCAAGAAGATGCCCCACACACATGGCCACAGGCCAGTCCAATGAAGGAAATTCCCCAATTGAGGATCCCTCAACCCAGGTGTGTCAAATTGACACTAAAGCTGTCCAGCACACATACATTTTTATTTATTATGTTGAATAGAATTTTATTTTGATAACTAATTTATCTCCTTAAACTACCTTTGGATTGCAACATTGTTTAGAAAATATGTTTTTAATATCTCATCTTTGCATTTATAAAATAATTCACTTTTATATTTAAAAAATTCTCAAAGAAAAAAGGTATACATGTCTGCATACATATGTTCCTTCAACAACCTGCACTGCTGACTAATGAATGGATTTGCTCCATTGGTTTGCTGTCCCCCCAAATTCCCTTTGTTACTGCGATTTCTAAGGCTGAAATTTGAAGCTTATATTCCCTGTGGCCACTGGTATCTTTGTTTTCATCATCATACATACAGTGGATCTGTCTTACAAAACAGATGGTGGTTGTGCATGGTACCACATCTACAAGGCAAAGTCACCTTCAGAGGAAAGAATGCTTCCACTATACCTCATCTATGCCAAGTGGGGGTTCTTACTCCAAGGGATTTTTAGATAATTATGCTTCAGCCATCAAGGAGGGTGAGAATTCTTAGTCATTCATTATGCAACAGACTTTTCTTTGCCCTTAACCATATGGAATGCTTAGCTGTCATTAGGAGAAGATGGTGTAGCAATGACTATGCCATTTTATTTCTAAATGATAATTTATACCTATGACATGGGAAAGAGGATAAATGTATCAGGTGCTCCTCACTCTTTATGTCATCTGACCTCATGGAAGTTTTTCATTTCTGCCTCTTTCCAAGAAGCTCAAGTGAAAAAAGGGAGAGATGAGGTTACCTGACACCTTTGCTGGTCAATTTCATTTACCTCAAGGGGGAGGAACAGCCTGGCCACAGCTGTCAACCCTCAGGAGTGGCTACAGAAACTTACCGGCGTGTTTGGAAGGACAACACAGCTTCAACTAAGATTTTATATCTCAAAAATCTAAGAAGTCTGTAGTGGTAAAACTTGACTATTACTGAATGTTACTTTAAACCCAAAATAAAGGAATTTGTAGAAAGGTCTTCTGACTGATTAATGGCACCTTCTAACAATACCTAAACGTTCACCTGTAGGTTTAAAAAAGTCTATTGATTAGTGTAACACCTGTAAAGAAGAAAAAACTTGTCTTTGATGGTAAATAAAGAAAATTTCCCAAGGAAGTCAAGTATGTGGTACATGCTGGTATTTCTAACACTTGGAAGGTAGAGGCAGGAGTTTCAAGAGTTTAGGGTCATCCTTGGCTACATAGTAAGACTGAAGCCAACCAAGGTTACATGAGAACAAAACAAAACAAAAAATTCCCCAGTGAGGCTAAAGGCTAAACTTGCCTTCATGTGTCCTAGTAGGCATCTTCCCCTAAGCTCCAGTGCTTCTCTGACTCTGGAGAGGTTCTGTCCTCTTTAGTGCTTCCAAGAAGTTTTCCTCCCATCAAGCATCTCCCCAGCTCTTTGGATACAATTAGGTATTCTAAAATTCAATGTTGATCCTAACTATGAGAAGCTAGCATGAATTCTTGGTAAAAGGACTTACTCCCAAAGAGTATCATTTACTTCACAGGCCATTTATAAGTAATGGATCCCTAGGTTGTCCAAATTTGGGCCCAACTTGGTTACAAATAACAGGTTCTCACAACCTCTTCTTCTGCTTGATAATTTGATATAATAATATACAGAACTCAGGGAACCAGTTGACTATTATAAATTACGCATTACAGGAACAACCAAATGGAATCCATGCACACGTGATGGCACAGGAGCCAACAAGAACTCCATGCTTTATCCAAGTTCCTGCTTCTCCTGCAACCCAGGAGCCCTATGTATTCACCAACCTGGAAGTTCTCTTAACATCATTGTTTAGGTGTCTTTAGGGAGGTCTCAGCTTTAGGCATGATGGCTGACTTCACTGATCATTGGTGATTAAGTCAATCTTCAATCACTCACCCATCCCTGGATGATAAGCCCTGGGGCTGAAAGTTCTAGCTCTGTAATGACAGGGTGGCTCCTCTGGTAACCAGCCCCATTCCCTGAGAGTTCCTCCTTGCCATAAAATCTAGTGAGGTTTATGACTAGCAAAAGAAAGTCTTCTCATCCCTATCACTCATGAGTTTCTAGGAGTCTTAGGAGCTCTGTTAGGGACTGAAAATGAAGACCAAATAAAATTTCTTACTGTTCTACAGTATCACATGATTTCAGGAGAAGTGCAGAGAGAGCGGTAAATCCAGTAATAAGATGTAGGACAAGTACCAAACTCCACTCAGCTGTCTAATAAAGTACTCTTTATGATCTTCCCACATCATATGTTGCATATCTATGAGTTCTAATTAGGACAAATGATGTTTTGCCTGATTCTTCCCTCCTAGGTTTGCTGTTTGTTCTAGATTGTTGTTTCCTCAAAGTCTTCTGCCCGTATGTCAGATTTTTTCATGGCTAAATCATTCCATTCTTTATTAATTTTACTAGTTGTTTTACACAAGATGCATGTGGGAAAATAGGCAGCCCATGGCCATTTCTAAGTTGTAGACATGAACATCAGTTGCTGTCAATAATAAACTTTTATTATAGAACAGCCTCACCAATCATGTTGAATTATTTCATATTTAAGAAAATAAGCCATATGACAGCAAGCGCAATACCTGTGCAAGCTCAAGCCAGACAAAATCCCAGCATAGAGGTGCGGCAGTAGGTTAGAAGCCCCGACTCTTGCTGAAGAACTATCAGCAACCAATCGCTGCTGGGAAAAGGAGAGTCAGTTTTCTTTAAGGGTGTGATGCTAGCTTAACCAGGTTCCAGTGGATAGACCCACATCAAAGGGCATTTGTGGACACATACTACACTCCATAGACCTTTAAAAAATATATGTATACACACATATGTATATGTATATATATATACATTTAATAAAGTACATGAAGTTAGATGGGAGGTAGTAAGGGGAGGTATAGATAGGAGAGAGTGTCTGAATATTATCAAAATGTATTGTATAAAATCCTCAAAAATTAAATAGAAAAGCAAATAAGCCATAAAGTCAAACAAGTCACTGTCTTTTCCAATCCTTTCCATATATCTATATCACTACATATATATATATATAACTACACAATTTCCCTTTTCCACATATCCACTTTTATCTTCCTCTCTCTGGTCCTTGTGGACAACCAGAAAAATTTAAAGGCTTTCAAGTTAATTGACAACCACTCTGACAGGTTATATTCAATTATTCTTTCCTTTGATAATTTTTGGTACATTAAATTAATGCTAGATCACAGATCCTTCTCTTTCTAATTTAGAGAGTTCAGGTACAAAAGGAAATAATTTTTTGCAAAATATGAATTATAACTAAATATAACGATCAACCTTAGTGGCTTTGGAGGTGTCCCTTTTGGATATATGCAATATTGGAGATTTTTACAGAAAAAATTCTAGGCATTTTAAAATCTTTTGTCATAATAATGCTAAATTAGAATAACAATCTAAACTCTTCTACTACAGAGTTTTGGTCTGTGCTGTTCTAGACAGTTTGGCGTACAGTTAACAATAACAACTAAAGAATAAATGAGTAGAAAACAGCAAAAACTAAAAAAACAACTAAAGGAAAATGCTGCTTTATTTCCAACGGTGCAATCTTATTATCAAATGCACTTAAAACTAATTTTCTTTCTAGAATATGTTGCTATCAAATACTGAATTTAAAAACTCTTATTGAGTGGGTTTCTAGGCTTGTAAAACTACCAAATTTTTATCAAAATAGAGATCAAACAAAGTTCACAGATTAAACCTACTATGACATAATTACTGCAGTTTCCATTTTGATGACAATAACATGTCTGTTATTTTTTATCTCTTCCTGAGGAGTGAAGGGCAAGTTTAAGCACACTCAGTGAAACAGCTGCTCCTGCTACTTCAATTTTAATAACTGTTTTGTTAAAACAACAGGCCAAAGGAAAACATTACATGTCAGTGGACAAAATATAGACAGTTACACAGGTAGCAAGTGAGCCCAGAAGACACCTATTAAAATGCAAGCTGGCAATACCGGGGGAGTCGTTCAAAGGCTGAAAAGGTTGGCTTATGTAACTCACTCGAAAATCAAACACCATCTCTGCTGTGCTCAGGATACATTAAAGCTGGCATGAAGATAATTAGGTATCATTCTGTGGTAATTAAGGATATGCCACTTTTATTCACTTAGCCCAGCTTGCTCTCTGCTTCACAGAATTTAGGATGTACCAGGTGGCACTTCCTTCTGGAAAACCCTGTGGTATCACAGCAACTGAGGAAGACATGAACATTGCTTTGCTGGCTTTCAAAAATCACAGAAAAACAAATTTTAAAAAGTAAAACAAAACAAAAAAAAACAGATGATACTCAAAAAGCAAAATTTATCATTCACCTACAAACTTTTTTTCATTTTTTAAATTTTTATACCCCCTTCCCCTTTGACACCCTCCCAGAGGCTCCCCCCCCCCAGGAGTTCATACATTCTGTCATTTGTATTAAGGGCTATTGTGTAAAGGTAGTGTCCCAAGATGTCCCTCAGTACAAGTTCATCCAGTGGGGTTTAGTCACCCTATCTGGAGGTCTCCCTTCAAGAAGATCAGCTATTCCTCACCCAGCAGTAATCAGCTGCCAATAATTCTTCGACTAAGATTGGGACTTGCTGTGTATTTCCACAGTCTTGTGCCAGGCTTTTGTCTGCCTAAGTCTGCATGGGTCTCTTGCATGCTGACACCATTGCTATAGATTTGTATGAGAAGGGTCCCAGGCACCTGTAGGGCTATTTCCATATGGTCCTGAACCTCCTCCCTGGCTCTTACAATCTTCCTGCCCCCTCTTCTGAAATGGTCCCTGAGCACTGGGTAGGTGAACCTCAATATAGGAGACCTGTTCAAGGACCCAAACACTCTGCCAACTCTTATTCTCTATGTTTTGGCCATTTGTGGCCTTTTGTGTTCCTGGCCCTCTGTTGCATGAGGGAACTTCATTGATGAGAACCGAAAGATGTATTAGTGTTCTCTTCATCCGTTGTTCTTTGTTCCGTGAGTCTTGAATGTAGAAGTTGCATCCTAAATGTGCCACTTAAGCTTGGGAAATTCAGAGAGAATCTCTGTGTGTGACCAGTGGTGTAACTCTGTAATAATCTTTGTTGAAAAAGAAGCTACTTTGATGGGTGGTGACTGGGATAATTGTTTGTAAATTTAAGGATCCATATTTTACACATAGTAGAAATTATATTTGTCTAGGGATATGAGAACCTTGGATTTTCTCTTAGATCTATGACCTCTCCAGCTATGTGTATTTGGCTAGGTTGACAGTACCAGATATGAGTTTCCTCCCATTGAGTGGTCTTTAAGTCCAATTAGATATCTGTTGATTGCCCCCAAGATAAAACTGCTACTACTGCACCCATGTCACTTGCTTTGCTGGTCATTGATGTGGTTTTTAGGCCTTGAAACTAGGGTTGGACCATTGATTGATGTTCACCCTTACCCACTTGCATAGTGCTCTCCAAAGCTATGAGAGCTAGCCTTCAGGGTAGGTGGCTTCCAAGTCAGTTCCAGCTCCATTGCTCCAAATCCTGTGTCCAAAATATGTCCTGTCTTCAGCAATAGAGTCTTACCATCAAGCTCTGGGAGGCAATCAAGGACTGCAGCAATAGCCTGTGTAATTTTGGGAGTCTCTTGGACTACACTAGCCAACAACTCAAAGGAAGGTTTCTCCTGTCTAGCATTCTTTCTTGTTATATAATCTTCAGCTATTCTCACAGACCCATGTAGGGATATTGTATGTGTAATTTTTCAGTAGGTTTTTGAACTAATTCTATTCCCTCTGCTTTATTATATTAGCTTGGCACTATTTATGTCTCCTCTTTCTCTCCATCTACAAAATTTTTTAGCAGACTAGGAACCATTGATTCTGCATAAAGAAAAAAAATGAAAACTTCAAGAATTATATTTTTATAATCAAACTTAATGTAGTTTTTACATGTTATCTTGGTGATAAATGTTTTCTTGGTATCTGTGCAGTTTTAACTGCCCACTTGACACAATCTCAAATCACTTGAGAAAAGTCTCAATGAGTGACTGTCTAGATCAGGTTGGCTGGTGGGGATGTCTGTGGGGGATTGTCTTGATTACGTTAACTGAGATTGAAAGACACAGCCCACTGTGGGTGGCACCACTCCCTTAGCTGGAGATCCTGAATTGTATGAGAGCAGAAAAAGCAAGCTGAGCTCTAGTATGCATGCAATAATTCAGTGGTCTCTGCTCTTGACTAGGGAAATAATCTGAGCAGCTCTTTTGAGCTCCTGCTGCTGTAAGGACTGTAAGCTGGAACCATGACCTACCATAAGTATTTTCTCTCTTAAGTTGCTTTGTCAGGATTTTTAACCACAGAAGCAGGAAACAAAACTAAGAGAGTTGACAAGTATTATTTTCAAATAGCATGGCTTAGACTTGGATATATAATGCTGCTTCTTTTGGTATAAAAATCAATCTTTTCAATAAATACTGTCTATTTGTACAAAACAATGTAATCTGTGGAGGATGGACTGGTGCTTGCTTTCAGGAGGCTTTATTATTTATTTGGAAGATAAACAATTGCAAAAATGAAATGTCCTTATGAAATAGCATACTAAGAAATTCTAGTTAATAAAAGTAAAAGTCAATATATACATAGTACACATATACATGGAAAATATTTAAAAGAATGAAGCAGGGGTTAGAGAGATGGCTCAGTGGTTAAGAGCACTGGCTGCTCTCGCAGAGGACCCAGGTTCAATTCCCAGCACCCACATGGCAGCTAACAACCAACATAACTCCAGTTCCAGGGAATCCAATGCCCTCTTCTGACCCCCACAGGCATTGCATGATGCAAGTGCACTTATATACAGGCAGGCAATACATTCATACACATAAAATAAAATAATAAATTTTTTTTTAAAAAGAGATAGTCTCAAGTAAAGAAAAACAAAACAAAACAAAAAAGAATGAACAAGGGTGAGCAAGATGGTTCGGTGGGTAAAAGTGCTCATTGGTAAGCCGGACAACCTAGGTTTGATCTCTGAATCTATAAGGTGGAAAGAGAGAACCAACTCCCAAAACTTGTCCTCTGCCTTCCACATGCATGCCATGGAACATGTGTACATGAGTGCGCGCGCGCGCACACACACACACACACACACACACACACACACACACACAAATGTAAAAGCAAAACAATAAAAACAATGAACCAAATCTTTAAGCTCTAGTACTTGCTTTTCTAGTTCTGAGTAAACTGCCCTGTCCTAGACAAGCCATGACAAGGCAGACCAAGACCTAGGTATGAGGTCACATGTGATTCTGAATGCCTCTATGAGGTGTTTTGGATGGGATGATTGTCCCATTGACAGTGTCCTCAGTGCATATGTCTCTACCAGTCCATGAGAGGCCTGACTAAAATAAAAAGACTGACTTCCCCCAAGCCAGAGCCTGTGATCTAGCAGAAGTCTTTTGACTTGACCTGAAACTTGGCTTTTTCTTGAGTCTCCAGCTTGTTGGTCCACCTGGTAGTTTCTTACTTTCCAACTTCTATAATCATGATCAATTCCAAACACATCTCCATCTATATAGGTACATATCCTAATATTCTAGACTTTCGAATTTCAGTATTTAGAAGAATCACAATCCAGTAACAAGTAAGCCTTCCCACCTCCTAACTAGATAAAGACTCACAAGCATAAAAGAGAGAGAGAGAAAAAGAGAGAGAGAAGGAAGGAAAGAGAAGACAGCTTAGATTCAGGTGGATCTTTGACAAGGTATCCTCTGCATGGTCATCCCCTAAGGCCAAGTTGGTAGGATGACAAAATGTGGTGATGATGTTGTTGGTAGTAGAAGCCTATAGTTTAAGATATTGAAGTAGATTAGTGAGCATGTGACAATGGGGGACATCTATGACCCATATAAGCAAGGCATGGGGTGATGGGGAAGGGCCACATGACCTGCCTAGATAGAAGGGACTAAGACAACTTTGAAGAATTTTCTGCACAAACTGGTTTGGGAAGACTTTAGGACTCTCAAGGTGAGAGGACACCAGAGATGTGGCATAGAGGGCAAGCAGGCTTGAAAATGTCTGGAGGCACAGACCTGCCTGATACAGTGATGAAATGTTAGGTGGGAACAAAACTAGCACTGTAGCATCATCACAGGGTGCTGAGCATGGATAAGGAAGCACTGAATATTAGGGATGGTTTTGTACCAGGTAACACTTCAGACTTGTTCAAAATCCCCAAGCATGAGAGCAACCCTAAATTAGTAATAAATTTGCACTCTCTGATCGAATGAACACTCAAAATAGAAAGTAAGCAAAGTGGTGGAGGGAAAATGGTACATCTACACCTGAGTTTCATGGCCTAAAAGTTAAAAGGCAGTAAGGCATACAGGAGAGGAGGCAGGGATTCAGAAGACCTGGTTTCCAGCCTAGGCTGTCATGATTGTGGGACGCTGCTTAATCTCTTCAAACTCACTTTACTTAAATGAAAGATAAAGGAGCTTGACCAGAAATTCCCTTCCCAAGCAAGACTTTGCTTTTCCTTGACGTACACTGCTGGAAATCTAAAAATACAAAAGGAAACATCCATCTTAGAAGAAAGAACCAAGGTACAGAACTGGACCTAGATTTCACAACTGTTCCTTTCTAATCCAGAGCCACTGCTGAACAGATACTGCTTAAGAGAAATATTTCAAATTCTAGAGTTCAGTGTGGGCACTATCCCTGTGGCCTTGACATCAGTGTTCCAGCAAGTAATCGCCAGTTCTCTAACAACAGACAACAGGGCCTGTGAAAAGTCACCCAGTGCATTTTTTGTGCTGAATGCTAAGCAATACTTGCAATCTCCTAGCCCTGACTCTGCAAATCAGAGCTATTTCAGAACTCAAAGGAAAAGACCAGAAGAAAAAAGCACAAAACCAGTCTTCTCTTTGCTGGGAAAGTGCTCACAACCCTCTTGGATATCAGAGGGGAAAGAAATTAGTAATCACTTAAATCACAGAAATGATACCTGAAGTGATCACTTCAATCATAGAATAAGACACAGAGTGGTAGGACAAACCTTACATGTGTCTACTGACCCCTATTCACAACATCTGAGACAAGTTTCCTGCCACCTACGATCACTACTCATAACCACTGCCACTGTCCATGGAAACTTTAATAAAACTCAAGAAAGACAACAAAGCAAAAATCCTCTGACCATCTAAATAGCAGCATTGTCTTTACACTCTGTGGTATTATGGAAAATGCCCTACATAGGCTTCAGGGTATTGTGAAAAAGCACTAAGCGTCCACGAAGAGACAGCACAGGACTTTCTTGATGAGAAAAGAGCTCTAGGAGACAAGAGCTGTTCCAGGCCCTGTAAAACAAACAAGGAACAGCAACCAATAAGCCCACCCACGCAGTCAGCCCCTTGAGAGTCTGCTAAGGATTCTCCTCTGCAGTTTCCACAATGCTAAAATGCGTCTAAACCAAACTTTTATTCTACTCTTGTCTTTTAGGGGTGAGAAACAATGAAAAATTCAAAAGGAAACAATATCACCTTATGCTAGACATGTGAACAAAAGTTCCCAGAAAAACTGCATCTTAAAACTGAATATTCTACAAATGCTGATTAACTGATTAGAACTTTACCGATTGTGGAGAGTTTGGAGTGTTGCAGGTCCAAAGCCTAAATTTGTCTTGGGCCATCTTTAACCTCCAAAATAGCCACCCTGTGCCCACCTTTGTTTCTGACTTAACTTCCTATGACAAACAGATAGAACCTTTTAGAATGAATTAACTTAGCAGACAGCCAGCTTCTAACAACCAAAAGACTGAATGCCATTAGAAAACATTTGTGGGCTATAGCTGAGATTTCTCTTTGGCTTTATCTGCCTACTTAATACTTCTACCAATGTAGCTGAAATGTGTCTTGATGGCTTCTTTGTTCTGTTACTATAAAAATTTCATGAAACTGTTACAGTGTTGGAACATGTAGCTTGGAGTGACCTGAATCTGTGTTCCCACACCATGGTCACTCATATTTGGCTCCAGAATAAACTATTGCTTAACTTCTGAGATGAGAGCTGCGCTTTTACCTCAACAGACATATAAATTTGTGTCAGATACAACTTCAAGCCCCAGAGCAAAGTTTTGCCTTTGAGGCTAGAGGTGAATAGACATTTTGGGGAGCTCCCAACACCTCTCTCGTAAAACTCTCTGGCCTAACTCTAGAGAACGGCGCTGGTCCTATTTACATTCTTCAGTTTACTCCTCAGGCCAGGCTGCTTCCCCTGACTGCCTTCTTGGGCAGGATCAAGTCCGCTCTCCCATTACCCATCAGCAGGGATCTTTTCTCTTAAGACTGAAACCCCATATGCTCAGCTACTTTCCTTCCCCAATGTTCTTGAAAATAAGTTCCAGACTGTTGTCATTATTGCTAAACACTAAAGAGATGGAAGGAGGCAGAGTACCAAACAGAAATAGCTATGCTTAACTCCCTTTTTCAGAGAGCACCCAGAAGCTTAAGTAATCCCCAGCACTATCCTAATTCTGTCAAAGTATATGTCCTTTTAACCTCCATCTACCTCTCTAGTAGGTTTTCAAAGAAATTTCATTTTTAAAGTACTATTGCAACCGGAAGACATAATGAGAAGAAAAAAAGGGAAATTTCTATCAACCGGTTCTCATTTATAAAGCTCTTTATGAAAAGAGAGATTGATCCTGAAGGGCTCTCTAAGATAGGTCATTTCCATACACTTCAATGACTTGGTTACTTTTCTATGAGCTTCGCATCCTCACTTTATCTTCCTTAACAGCACCTCTTGAAATATTATATTTCCCCTGGTTGAGGATGGCTGTGTGCCCCCAAGTATCAGCAATTTCCCTCAAAGGGGAGTTAGTGTGTAGAGGACTAAGTGAATGAAGTAACTTCCCAGCCACCACCCTTTCCCCTGTCTTGAACCCAGGAGGAAGCAATAAGCAATGAATCTGTGTGTCATGTGGTTCTGTATTCACAAGTCCCATGACACTAGTTAAACACACTTCATATATTTATGTAGCACCTTCCTTGGTTGGTAGACCAAACTGCTTAACATTTGTTCTTTAGTTTTCACAATTTTCCTTCCAGAACATATTATTAGCTCCACTTAATATTCAAAGATAGTAAAGCATTAGAAAGTTTTCTTGGCCAGAAACAGAATGAAGATTCCTGCTCTGCCAGATTGCAAGGCAATGTACAAATGCAGATTCAAAGGAAGGCTGTACAGAGCCAGATTGCTTGGCCTAAACCCTTACTCTTTGCACATAAGACAGTCCTCAACCTCTGTGTGGCTCAGTTTTCTTCTATGCAAAATGGAACGCATCACAAATGTGTTTTTTTATTTTATTTTATGAGTATGAGTGTATTGCTTGCATGTATGTAATTGCATCCATATGGTGCACTGCCTGTGGAGATCAGTAGAGGGTGTAGGATCCCCTGGAAATGGAGTTACAAACAGTTCTGAGTCACTGTGTGGGTTCTGGGAATTGAACCTAGGTCTTCTGAAAGAGTAGCCAGTGCTCTTAACCATTGAGTCATCTTTCCAGCCCCACAAATGTGTTTTTAAGATTAAATAAATTAATGAACGAAAACTGTTTGGACTTGTATATTGTAAACAATCTTTAAATATTGATCATTCCTATTTTTCTATAGCCCAGGGTAATTATCATTAAAACCTTTCGAGATTAGAAAGATTTAAGCTGATTCAAGAAGACAAAAGATGCAGCACTTTCATGATGGTGATCCAGAAGGCATTTGGTCAAGCACAGCTACAAAAGCCTAACCTGGAGTTCTGTCTCTAGACTTGTGTCACTGCTCATCAATTCTCTTTATACTGGAGACACCTGCCTTTCATTCCAGCCATGGTCATGTTCAAGACCTGCCTTTGGCTCTCCAGTGACCTAAGAGTGGAAATCTGAATGCTCTGCTTCTTCCCAAGCTCTTTCAAAGCCAGGAGTCTGTTGGCCTGCCTAGCTTTTCATATGTGTCCTTCCCCTTCTTGAACCTCTTCAGGCATGCTGCATAGTCTTTGAACCCCTTCAACATGCTACACTCTCTAAACCAAGGGCTTACACATGTGCCCTTGTGCCCTTCTCTTTGGCTTAACACTCCTCTCATCTCCCTTATCTCTCTCTCTCTCTCTCTCTCTCTCTCTCTCTCTCTCTCTCTTTCTCTCTCTCTCACACACACACACACACACACACACACTCAACCCTCTATATCCATGTCTCATCTTTCTTTGTTAATGCCTAATGATAACTCAGTCATGAGGCTGAGGTTTTGATAAACTCATTATACAAGGTCAGTGCACCAACTCCCTCCAAAATGCTGCTTACCTGTCATAATAAACCATATTTTTATTTTCTGCTGAACAATAAACTTTTTAGGTCACCACTATAACCCCAGGACCTAGTATAATATCCAGCACTTAGGAAATACTCAGTAACCCACTGCTGAAAGATGGCAACCTAAGTTTTTATGGGCAAGACAGAACTGACCCCATGGTTGGATTAGACATAGGAGGACCTCTGAGTTCAAATTAGATTACTCCTTTCTCTTTGATCTCCTGGGCCATCTCCCCAAGGAATCCTCCAGAAACTTCACTGGGCTTTCAGAATAGTCTCTTACAACATCTAAACTATTTTTGTTATAGCAGGGTTAATATAAAATGATTAGCAAAATGCCGATGACTTATAAGCTAAGAAAGAAGATGAGTAATTTTTGCTGTTTGGGCACAAAACATAAGTCTGATACAACATTTCAACTATTATTCCTTAATTCCCACCAAAATAAAAGCTACAATATTTATGATATTTTATATAAAGATCGAGAATTGATGTTTCTCAGGCTAACTGTAAATAATAAATCAAGGGCATGCATTTCCTGTGTAGTTTATTACTGTTGAAAGGATATTTCTGTCACAGGCTTTAAAATACAGATTATTCTCTTCATCTTAAAGAAAAATTCAATAGAATACAATGAAGATAAATTTTTTTACCATCCCACAAAAATAAATTTTAAGCATTCCCTGGTCTTTACATTGGAATATATCTCTTTGCATATACTTTTTTAAAGACATAATTCAGATTATTTTTATTAATTAGCCAGGGTATAGACAAAATTAACTCAATGGACAATAAAATGATTTTATAAAATATAATGAACAAAATCCAGGATTAAGAATCAGAAGGCAAGTAGGAACACAGGGGAATTAGATTAAATAGCAAGCAGCAAATTTGATTCTGGGAGGCAGTCAAGGGATGTTGCAATAGCCTGTGTAATTTTGGGAGTGTCTTGGACCAACCTGACCAACAACTCAAAGGAATGTTTCTGGCACTGTTTCTTGTTATGTAGCCTTCAGCTATATACATGGACTCATTTAGAGATATTGTATGTGTAATTTGTCATTAGGTTGTTTGACTAATTTGATTACCTCTGGTTTTTTACACTAGCTAGGCATTATTTATCTCTTTCTCTCTCCGTCTAACCCTTCCACCATGGTTTTCCCATTTAAAGTGTCTTCTTTTTCCCCATTTCTCCCTTTATAATACTAATCTCCTATGGTCCCACCTCTCTGGAGCTCCTTCTTTCCCTTTATCCCCAAAGTTCCTTGTATAATCCTCCCTCCCTCCTTCTATTAAAATACCCCCATTTTATCCATTTCTCCCTTAGTAACACCTGTATCCTACCTTTCTTCTCACTCAGGTTCCTTCTTACCCTTTACCTCCCTGTTTCATTTTCATTATCCAGGTTCTTGGAGTTACATCATGATACATACCACATATAAGAATTTGGTATTAGGCTCCACATATGAGGGAGAACATACATCATTTGTTTTTTTTGTTTTTTTTTTTTTGAGTCTGTGTTTCTTCACTTAGTATAACAGTTTTTAGTTCCACTCATTTACCTGAAAATTTCATTATTTCATCTTTCTTTACTGCTGAGTAGAACTCCCTTGTGTAAATGTACCACATTTCCATTAACCACTCGTCAGTTGAGTGATATTTAGGTTGCTTCCATCTCTTAGATATTGTGAAAAAAAAGCAACAGCAAACATGGATGTACAAGTATCTCTGAACTAGGTATATTCATTTTTCTATATTTTAAGAGTTCACCACACTGCTTTCCATAAGGGTTGCTGAAGACAGGCTATACTTCAGACAAAGAATTAGAGCAATGGAGTTGGAACTGACCTGCAAGCCACTTACCCTGAAGGCTAGCTATAAGTTAGCCTTGCATATAGATTTGGAAAGCACTATGTAGAATGCTAAGGGACAACATCAATCGATAGTCTAACACTAACTTCAAGACTAAATAACCACATCGATGACCTGCACAGCATATGACATTGGTGCAGTAGTGGCACTTTTATCTTTGGGGCAATCAACAGCTACATAATTGAACTAAAAGCCCACTAAATGGCAGGAAACATGTGTGGTACTGTAAATATAGCCAAATACACATGGCTGGAGAGGTCATAGATCTTAGAGAAAACCCCAAAACTGTCACATCCCTAGACTGATATAATTTCTTACTACATGCAAAATAGGTATCTTTATATTTACAGACAAATATCCCAGTCACCACTCATCAAAGAAGCTTCCTTTGCACCAGATGGAGACTATTACAGAGTACCACAACTGGTTACACACAGACATTGTCTGTGAACTGCCCAAGTCTAAGTGGTACATCTACAATGCAACGTCTACACCCAAGGCTCATGGAACATAGAACATAGGGGTAAAGAAGACAACGATGAATAGCTCAACTCTCATTCATGAAGCCCCCTCATACAACAGAAGGCCAGGAACACAAAAGGTCACAAATGGCCAAAGTGTAGAGATCAAGACTCTGCAGAATGTTGGTCCTTGGAAAAGACTCTTATATTAAACTACACCCATCCAGGGCTCAGGAACCATTGTGGAAGTTGGGGCAGAAAGATTGCAAGAGCCAGGGAGGAGGTACATGACCATATAGAAATAGAATCCTACAAGTTCCTGGGAACCTGCTCATATGTACCTACAGCAATGGTGTTGGCAGGCACAGGACCCATGCAAACTCAAGCAGACAAAACCCAGCATAGAACTGGAGCAATCTTAGCTGAAGAAATATTGGCAACTGATGACTGCTGGGTGAGGAAGAGCTGATCTTCATAAAGTGAGAGACTCTAGATAGGCTGACTAGACCTCAGTAGATGAACTTGCACTGAGGGTCATCTGGGGACACTAACTTGACACAATAGGCCTTAAGACAAATGACAGAATGTATGAATTCCAGTGTGGAGGGATATGAGAGGCCAGTGGGGACAGGGGTATAATGATGATTAAGATTCATTGAGAAGTTCTGTATGAAATACATAAAAATTCAATTAAAAAAAGAAACCAGTTCTTAAAACAAGTAAAAAAATAATGGATTCTGGGTCAGCCACGCTCACCCTTCCATCTCCCCCGCTGTTCTCAACTCCTAGCTTGGGCCCTAAGCCATTCCTAGTCTTGGGGCCCCAGGCACCTGGGGAGCCACTGCTGATTCCTGACCCTGTTTACCCCCACCGGCTTGGTGCCTTCCTTGGGCCCCAGGAGCACTACCTCTAGACCCGGCCCCGCCCCCACCTCTCTCTGCTTCCTGATCCTGCAACACCCACCAGCCTCTTTCTGGGGCTGACAGCCTCTTTCTGGGGCTCCGAGGCTTACCTTTCCTCTCCCTGATCCTTTGCATCCAGTACAACCCAACTACTCAATCCACTCCCTGGGAAATCTTGGGGCTTATTCCCACCCCATCAGCCTTTGCATCCCTGCGTGGCACGGCCACAGCCAGGGTCTCAGGTCAGTCCAACACCCAAGTTCCTGAGGCCAAAATCATTCTTAGAAGATTCCAGACCCAAGGAGAAAGTCTGAAAACTTCTGACCCACATTGGAAGTGGGCCACCGCGGAACTCCTGAAGACA
>NW_008332654.1:1690922-1695174 GCF_000622305.1 Nannospalax galili | reverse complement strand
CGTAGATGGAACTGGTGAAAGAAAGGAGCCAGGGGCTCCTCCCAAGCCCACAGGACCCCTGAGGAACAGATCCTCAAACGACCTCAAGAGTGAAAACAAATCAGTTTATCTGGTCCAATGGTATGTCCTTAAACACCCAAAAAAAACAAAAAAAAAAGGAAAAAAAATAATAATGGATTCTGGATACCTCTTTCCACTCTCTTTTAATTAAAGTAAATCTGGTCACATACCGTTTCTCACTGGGAAGATGAAGAAGGTTCTATGTTTTGGGGGAGGAAATTAAAGACATTAAATATAGTTTTATTATTTCCCTTACATTTTAAAAACCAATGTAAAGTGGTGTTGTGACCCCCTCCCCCAGTCCCTTAAGGACAATAGCTCTTTGTTCACTAATAGTTAACAGGCTCCTGGCACTTACGTCACTAAGAGTTAACAGAACTCAGGCCTTTGATGACTTGGAGGCCTGAGGAGAGGAGAGTCTGGCATGGGATGCTGCGAGCAGATTGATTAGACAGCTATTGCTGGAATGCCAGGACAGGTTGTCTCCCTTCCCCTATTGGGCAGTGGCCATGGCCTTGGGCATACTGTGCCTGTTTTCTTCCTATTATGATGGGAAAATTCCTATGTATTTTACAGTGCATGTGCATTTAGTGAACTTCAAATACTGAGCTTCCAATAAAAACTATCAGGAGGGCAGTGAAAGTGCTCTTAAGCTGTCACACAAGCCGAGGGTCCACCATTCTGATTTCAGTTTGGGGGAACAGACAGTGTGTCAGGCATCTACAAAGTGGTAATAAATGGTAATTCTCCCCATTCATTTTACAGTGCACAGAAGAGGGTTTGATCATTTTTCAAGTAATGGGATTCTATTTCTCTTATCTCTAGTCTTTCTGTAAACTGTTGACCTTTGACCAGAGTAAGGCAGGTGACCTCCTTGAGCACAATGCAATATAAAAGTATCTCTGGCTATTTGAAAATATTTCCTAAAAGTTGTTAACTGGCAATGACTAACTTCCAGACAATTTGATGTTTTTAAAAAGATTGTTTAAGCATAATGATTTCTTTTGTAAGAAAATAATACATAACCATGTTAAATTATTTTATCACCAAGAATTAAACACTATAAAGACTGTAGGTTTAAGGCAATCATGGAAGGACATATTAAGAGATGAGAGTGCCTTTCATACTCCTCAGTCACAGGAAGCAAGAGCTATAATCTCCTCTGTAACAAAAAGCTTTCCATGAAGTCTTTGGAAAATAATTTCCTATCCATCAATATGTCAGCTTCTCTTAAATATGAAGCAATGTTTATTCATTTATGCGTAACACATGGCACATGGTATCTACTGTAGGTGATTAATAAGTACTTATTGAATAAATAAATGAATAACTAGGGAATAAATGACTAATTCCTTGGAAGCTGAAAATGCATCTAGAATAATTGTTAGCAAATTTGACGATCTGGATTTTTACTTGGAAATTATTCACAAAGGAAAGAAACAATGCTCAGAAAAAAGAAATCCATGCTGCTCTCAAGTGAATATTTATGCATTTCAACCCCATGGCTATGAGGATGGGAAGATGGAAAAAATTAGTTATATAAATTGTCAAACCCTATGGTCCAGTAGAGGTAGATTTCTAATTATGCTGAATCACTATGTTTAATCTAAAGTTGATTAAAAATAGATTTCCAGAAAAATCTTAAAAATAAAATTAAACCATTAAACCCATTAGTGAATGAGACAAGAAGAATAATATTCATTTTCTGCTCATGCTCGGCTTTCTTCCTATTAGATTTGAGATAAGTGCTAAAAGCTTTTGCTATTTAGTCTGTTTTTTTCCTCACTGAGAAACCTTTTAAGAATAGAGAAAAGAATATAATATTCTATGTAGTAAGCACTTTTTTCCTAAGCTGTAGAGACTATTTTTACATACAAATGAAGTACATTAATTATATTAGGAAAAGAAATTCTTCATTTGTACATATCTTCTGTCTGATGAAATAACGGAATTAATTCAATTTATATTTTAAACTATATTTCATGAGCTTTGATTGATGAGACTAGAGTATTTTACAAAAGAGAAATAACCTTTGAAATCATTGAAGTTTAATTCAAAGTTTGAAGACAAAATTATCATTTATTCAGCCCCAAACAAAAAGAGTCAATTTCATTTCTTTTTTTGATAGAGCCAGTGGAATTACTCTTTCTCAGCGATGTGCCAGCATCCAATTTCTAAGTTATCAGAAATATACCTCTGCAGGCTTTTCTTATATCTAACCATTATATCATGTTTCTATGTCAATCTATCAATTAACTATTAAATGTAGTACAGTGATTACAAGAAGAAGTATAAAACAATGGTTCTTGTTTCAAACGAGTTTATAATTACATTTGGAGACAAGATTAACAAGTTAATGAATCAACCAGCAAAAAAAAAAAGACATTACATACCAGATGGTACTTTAAAAAGGTATAAATTACAATTATAAAACTTTAGAGAAAGATGGCCCAGGAAAACTGGAAAGGTTAATGAATACATCTTAATTATCTTCACTTTATTATGATTTGGGGCAGCTATTTTCTTACTGTTAGTATATTTTGCAAGATGGCCTCCTGTACTGGCTCCCTTTTCTGGGATAAGAAATTAAGATCCTACGAAAAGAAAGCTCTCAACAATCTCACGCTAAGCAATGGAGGTATTTAAACCCAAGGCTAGGAAGTTGAGTCCTTTACACATTGCAGAGTTGAGTGGACTTTAATACCTGGCAACTTTACTATGTAGAGGAGAGGGTCAAGGCTACTCAAGAAAAAGTCACAGCTTGAGATACTGGTGAGTGGGGATTTATTTTTCTTCTCATCACAAATATTTAATGATCTCATGATATATACTGGCTATTGTGCTGGAAAATCAATGAAAAGGAAAATAGTCATGACTGCTGCCTTCATAGAGCTTAGTCAAAAGAAGAGAAGACTGATCAATAAATACAATAGAGATAAAAATTGTAATTCATATAGGCACTACAAAGTTCATGTACCATTGAGAATGCAAAACAGAAAACTTTAATCCAATAAGGGAAGTTAAGATAGACTTTCATGAGATACAGTGAGGTATAATCACACAACGTTGGTGGGGATACAAAAGGCCACATTTTATGCTGCAAAGATCAGTTATAGGTGTGGGACTTTACCCACCCAAGGTTCAGGGACCATCTCAGAAGAGGGGGCAGAAAAATTGTAAGAGCCAGGGAGGAGGTGCATGACCACATGGAAACAGAGTTCTACAAACTCCTGGGAACCTGCTCATATGATTCTATGGTAACAGTGTCAGCATACACAAGTCTCCTGCAAACTCCGGCAGATAAAAACCCAGCGTAGAACAGAGAAAATAAATAGCAGACCCCAATCTTATCTGAAGAAATATTAGTAACTATTACTGCTAGGTGAAGAAGAGCTGACTTTCCTAAAACAAGGGACTCTAGATAGGCTGACTAGACCTCAGTGAATGGACTTTCACTGAGGAACAGCTGGGGATGCTGAAGACACAGTAGGTAGGCCTTAACAGGGATGATAGACTATATGGGCTCCAGTTGGGGGCCTATGGAAGGGTGCCGGTGAGATGGGGACAGGGGTATAAAAATGATTAGGATTGTTTCAGATGGTCTGTATGAAACACACAAAAAATCAATAAAAACAATTTTTTTCAAAAGAGTGGGTAATATAAGGAAAAAAAGCCAAAAATTGCTTTTCCATGATCAAAGTAGAATATATACATTAAAGTTATGGTAGGTAAATCCTATTGTGATCACATCAAGATAATATGTTTCAGGTGTTTCTATTATTAACAAACAATAGAAATTTATCATCATAGTTCTAGAGGCTGTGAACTCCAAGGACTATACATCAGCAGATTGAGAGCCTGTTCCTCATGGCTGGCACCATCAATGTCTTCCTATGGTGGAAGACATGAACAACTTCTCTGGGGTATTTTTTATAAAAACCATAATTCCACTCAAGATGGCGCACAACCTAGTCACCTCCCAGAGGGCTCACTGCCCCAATCTCACCTTGGGAGACACAGTTGGATCATAGCAAAAGAGGAAAATGTTTTGAAAAGAAATTGTTCTTGAAAACCTTTTACTTCAAAAATAATGATTTCAGGTTGTTTGAAATAACTGTTCCACCAAAGTGACAACTTTTGATAATAATGTGGCTATAAAAAGAGAAAATTTGTACTTAGATGGTTATGATAG
>NW_008332654.1:1685664-1690887 GCF_000622305.1 Nannospalax galili | reverse complement strand
TTTTTTGGTCTTTTTGAGACAGGGTCTCCCTGTAGCCCCAGCTGTCCTGGAACTCACTATGCAGACCAGGCTGGCCTTGAACTCACAGAAATCCACCTGCCTCTGCCTCCCGAGTGCTGGGATTAAAACCGTGCACCACCATGCCCAGCTATGATAGCAAAGGATTTTTTTAAGGGCAAAATTTGTTGGTGCCCTGGATATGTGGAAAGAAACTGACCAAGAAGTTGAGTACCATGTAGCTTAAAGAGATTGGTGCTCCATTTTTACCAAATTTATTTTATTCTTTTTGTGGAAAGTAGTAAGGTTAGAAAGAACATTTTATGAGACTGGAATATTTTTAAAAAGAGAAATAACATTTGAAATCATTTAAGTTTAATTCAAATTCTGAAGCCAAAGTTATCATTTATTCAGCCTTCCCTCCACCAAAAAAGATCAATTTTGTTTCTTTTCTTGATAAAGCCTTCCAGTGGAATATGCATGTGAATAAATAATTTACCATACACAATCTTTACTCTGAGAGGTAACTGATTTTATTTCACCATTAGTAACTGCATCAAGGTTGATGAGATGATAGCATTCAATTAAGGTTAAAGAAATTTCAACTTCTTCACTGAGAGGAATGGATGACGACCAGAAGGTGCTCTGAAACTACAGTCTCCTAATATAAATGGTTAAAGAAAACTCTAAAACTCTAAGTGTTCTGAAGAACAATGGGAAAAACAAGGCAAAATGAAGAAAAGAGGGCGGTGAGTAGAAGGCTAAAAGTAGAAGCTGATTTCCAGGTATGAAGGAGGGAAATGTTCGAAGAATGGAATTAATGTCCACAGAAAAAAAGAATAACACTTCTACACTGTAGTAACTCCCACACTGTAAAAACACAACATTAATAGATATAAAAAGAGAGGAGATAAAGGGAGCAATTAAAGTAATTACCTCTATACTGTACATCCAAATATATTCTATGGCTGGGAGAAATAACCATCTTTTCTCAGAATAAAACACTTCGAACTGACTTTTAAATTGGCTTTGAAATATTTTGATTCCTAATATACGAAACAGCTAAAAATAGACATTGTAGTAGAGGTGGTATGACAATAAAGTGAGTTGTTTTGTTTTGATGTAGGTCTGGGTAGATCCCAGGCCCGTCCACATGTTACTAGAACAACGTTGGCAAGTTAGCTAGCTGTCAGAGGGCTGAGCTGCAGGCTGGTGAGCATTACATTTTTATAAAGTTTTCGTGAAGATTAAATAAAATGATAGAAATAAGTGCCTAGAATCTAATCATTCAATAGCTGCATGCAATAATTAATTTCACATTTTCCTTAGAATTTAAATATTTTTTTTTAGAAATGATACATGAAATCCCTTGATACAAAATTTGGCTTCACTACCTCCTTTATTAGATAAAATTGGAGCCAACTTATTTCTAAAATTATACCTAGGGACTGGAGAGATGGCTTAGCAGTTAAGAGCACTGGCTGTTCTTGCAGAGGACCTGAGTTTGGTTCCCAGAACCCACATGGCAGGGAACAACCATCTGTAACTCCAGTTCCAGGGGATCTGACACCCTCTTCTGGCCTCCATGGGCATTGCACACACATGATGCCCTTGCATACATTCAAGCAAAATACTCAAATACATAAAAAGAAATAAACATTAAAAAAATATAACTAAGGAGAAATCATTTTCACATTTAAAAAAAAAAACCTCTTTAAAATTATTTCCCTTGTAGACCTTGGGGCTGGAGAGATGGCTCAGCAGTTAAGAGCACTAACTGCCTGGATTCAGTTCCCAGCACCAACATGGTGGCTGACAACTGCTCTTAACTCCAGTTCCGGGGTATCCAACACCCTCTTCTGACTCCGTAGGCACTTCACGACATGGGCGCACTTACATACATGCAGGCAATACTCTCATATACATAAAATAAATATTTTTTTAAATTATCTTCCTTGTAAATCTCCCAAGCTATAGTAACCTTGTAACTGTAAAGTAGAATTTTTCTTGCTGATTTTATACTTCTTCCCCTGGAAAACCATACACCTCTGTCCCTGTCCATATTATAGGTAGTAGAGTAACTTGATTTAGGAAGAAATATCAACATCACAGATGAAATTCCTTCATAAGAAAAAAAAAAGAGTTTCAAAACAACTCTCAGAAAATAGATTTATTTATTGTTCTTCACATCATTGGGAAGTAGAGAAAATGATGTCCCAAGATGGGCTGGGCTAACTACTGAAGCGAAAAATGGATGAATCCTAAAAATGGATGAATAACAAGGAAATCTTTTGCCACAAGTTAGTTTTAGAACAAATGGACCCAATAACTGGAGACTTGATAATACATTAAAGTAAATCACGGCTTTCGGTTTCTAAAATTGTGGGGAAAAAAGTGTACCTGCAAAAGATTTTAATCAAATAATGTTTCTTTTCACCATATTCATGAGTCTTTCGAGTTCTTAAATTCTTGAGAAACTAATATGATGAATCATTCTAGAACAACCTGCTAAGATATTTTCCATAGGTAGGATTATAAATGTCTAAGAGAATAAACACTAGACCTAAATTTTAGCAATCCCTGAAGACACAGAGAGCTGAAAGGGCCCCAAAGCACAAAGGACCAGTGCTAGAAGCAGGGTTCTAGAAGAAGATGGAGAAACAGGGCTGCTGGGGATAGACACAATCAAATGGTCAGGAAGCCTAAGGATAGCAAGGTGAAGTGCAGGGGCTAAGACCCTCTTCAGCCCAGTGGAACCAGGATGCCTGTTCTAACACAGAACCCTTCCTGACTTCAGGCTTTTCCATTACAAGTAACCTCATATTTGCTAGCTGACCCCACTCCTAGTGGAATTGTTCTTGTGCTCTTAGAGGGGAGATTATAATTCTCAAAAGTGAGATGATAAAGACATTTGAGGCTGAGTAAGCAATTCTTTGATCTGGACAGTCAAGTTCTGCCTGCCAAGAACCTATCCCCTTTCATTCTGAAACAGTATCCTGGTTTCAGTTAACATTGTTTTCCTGAAAACAGTAAAGTGTTCACAGATGTTCATGAGATCAAGGCAAGATAATACAACTCAAGACCAGGATTTGGCTGTGGCAGTTGGAAAGAAAAGCAACCTTTCTTATAGTTTGCTAGGCTGGCTTCTAGTAACCATCCCAACCTCTTCTTGAGAGTGTCCTCCTGAGAGAAGAGCAAACAGAGAGAAAGGAAGAGGTAAACAATGACAGAACGCAGATTCCTAGCACCACCATTTGAGTAGGTGGATCCAACATACCTGAAAGCCACCTTTGGACTTAACTGACATATGAGCCAAATAATAATCTCCTTAAGTCAGTTTAACTCAGGTCTCTGTTATAACCAAGGAAGTCTTTCTTTCTATATTACTATTTCCCCTACTAAGGCTTCTGTCAATTGGATCCAAGGAGAAGATAAGAAAATCTGTCAAAAAATATGATCCCCAACTCTGCAGCTAAGAGGCCCCTCTGACTCTATTTTCCATACAAAACACTCTGAATATCATGTCTCTTGAACACAGCTTGCACTGCTGCTGTTCCAAAAAAGGCAAATTTAAGTTTGAGTAAAATATAAGCCCTCTACCTAGTGTCTACAGGGAAGCTTTGGTCATGCAGAGAAGCAGATGCTTTATTTCAGCTGTGTTTAGTACCTTCGTAGCTCCTCACAGCAGTCTGGGTTGTAAGTGTCCTTCTGCAGTGTTCCTCTGTCAAGTCCAAATTATGGAAACTCAGCCCTGGCATAACCCAGGCTGACCACTCTGCCTTAGCTGGATGCACTATGGGCTTTGATACTCGTTTGCTCTCTTGGCATATGATTCCACCACCTCCCACTCTCTGGCTTGTTTGTGCTTTTTCAGCCATACCATATTTATCTAACTAGCACCTCAGATTGTGGCCTGTTTGTTCTATTTTTCCAGGTATTAAGTTTTATTAACTTTTATTAAGCAGTATTACTATCTGTATCCTCAATTCTAGTTGAAGATGCTACAGGTTATGCTAATAGAGAGGATCCATCTTGCTCATCATTGGAACTGCAATGAACTTTCTAGTCACAATGCCATGCAGAGCTATGCCCCATACCCTACAGACTGCCCTACTGTTTATTCCACAATGCCAATCCTGCGTTCTTTTCCTACTACTCACAACATATGTCTACTTATGCAGTGTGATAAATAACTCAAGGAAGAAAGTGGTATTATCAACCAACCATACTTTAGGAGTTAACTTGCATACATAAATATAGGATAAATGACTTTTCTATTTTGGAATGAGCAAAACTCTGCCATCTGAAACGAATCCTTTGATGTAATTACTCTCCAATTATTATGGGATTTTTATCTCACCATTGGTGCATGAAAACTGTCTTCTAGTATTGGAGAAACGTGTCATAAAATATTCATATTTTGAATGGCCCTAAGGAGCAGAACTAAGTGGAAGTTTAGAAAGAAAAAAAATTCAGTTTAGTACAGGAAAGAATTTTTCAATTTCATAGCTTCCTCTTTTTAATAGTTGTTGATATTTCTGTCACTGTCAGCACAGGGTTGAAATCTCAGTGCTCAGGATCCAAAATGCTAGTTTGGTCTGAAACAAAGAATGGTCCATCTGAAAGTGTGAGTTTCTAGTCACAAGCTCCCCCTACCTCCTGCTGAGAACCCTGGAATACTTTTCTGTATGCACACTCTCCTGCCACATGATCAAAACTTCCATCTGGCCTACCATTTGGTCTATCCTGACAATCTGGAACTCCTAAGTGCAGTACACTGGCGGAATTGCTTTGGGTCTCTACGGAGTCTTTCTCCCTTACCTCTTCTATGACTAATACCACAGAATTTATGCTAAATCTTCATGCTTTCCCCTAATTGACTGCAAAATGCAATTGTTTGACTTTCTGATAAAAAAACAGAAGTCATAGAATCTCATTCTATAATCTGAGGAAGTTTCCCCTCAACATAATGGTTGCACCTCTAGACTTGTTTTCTCACTGATATAGTGATCACTTGAGAGCTATCTTACAGATTTGGTTTTTGCTAAAATGAAATGTGGTTCATTTATACGATGGAGTTTTACTCAGCAGTAAAGAAAGATAAAATCATGAAATTTGCAGGTAAATGGATGGATCTAGAAACTGTTATATTAAGTGAAGTAACACAGACTCAGAAAAAAAATAAACATATATTCTCCCTCATATGTGGATCCTAGAACCAAATCC
>NW_008332654.1:1677740-1684073 GCF_000622305.1 Nannospalax galili | reverse complement strand
ACCAGGCTTCTATAAAGGGAAGACAAACCTTAAAAGTATAGGAAACTAAGAGATTGAATATTATCACCCTTAAAAATGATTCTTCTTACAGGGTTTACATGGAGTACAATACTGTATAACTGTATTAACTCAACTGTAAGCCTAATAATTTACAGCCAATTTTGAAAGAGAAGCATCTTAGCTCTGGAAATGTTATTGAATATGTCAATGCTCTTTTAAAAAATATATGATTAAAAAATAATAATTCTTCAAAACAAAAAAATTGCTCCTTAATAATTAGTAGATGTGAAAAGCATTATCATTGAAATCTACTTGATGACTTTATATCCATGTTCAGATGCCAAGGAGCTCAGAAAGTAACTGACTGTGACTAGTAATAATCTGATATATAGAGATTAGAAATGCACGTGCAAACATCTTAACGTCAATTGCATTAAAAATAAATTTTTCTGTATGAAACTGTGTATTTTAATAATGAAATGGAGATCTTTTAGAAAGCATAAAACCTCATTTAATTTTATGTCTTACAGGGTTTATACTGAGTAAAATATTGTATAACTGTAACAATTCAACTGTAAACCTAAAAATTTACAGCCAATTTTGAAAAAGATGCACCTTAGTTCAGAAAATTGTTGCTGAATATGTCAATGCTGTTGTAATGAAATGCTTCTTCTAAGTATGTGGTTATTAAATAAATAATAAACTTAAAAAAGTCTAAAGAAATAGTTATTGCTTCTAAGTACTCTTGTATGCATTAGCAAGAAGAGTATATGTATTCTGATATAATGATTAGTTTGGAATTCTAAATACTAGTTGGAGACTTCTGAATTATATTCATGAAATTCTTCCAGTGTCAAGCTTTGATCTTTTACAAAGACTAATTCAAGATTTGACATAGAAATTTCAGAGCTTTATTTTAAGGTTTTTTTTTTAAAACAAAACAAAACAAAACTTATCTTTGCAAGATTCAAGCTTGTACTATATACGCCAATTATTTTTTCCTTTCCTCTCACTTTCCAAGAGCATATACTATCATCCCAAATCCTGCCACTGCCATAGCCTGGTCCACAAGGAGCCAATTCATATAAAGGAGCAGAACCAAGTAGATTGACTGTCTCTCCATTTATACTACCTCTCCATTTATAGTGGTTGCCTAGTTCCTGCCCCTCCCACTGTCTGGTGTTTGAACTTTGCCTTGGGGTCCATGGAATCCGTATCCACTTCATACGCTACATATCCTTGAGCTTATTTGAGCAAGAGTCTGTCTGATCTTCCAAAAGTGTATTTGAAGACTCAGGTCATTTCTGCCACCTGTTGAAACCCAGATCTCTTGCTACAAGCATTACACTTGCCATGTTTGAAAACATTTAGGGAAACAAAAGGAAAATACAACTTTTTCTCTTTCGTCTTTTGAAGAATATTCAGGAATGGGACTCTTGGTGGGCTCACTGAATGGACTTACACTGAAGGGCATTTGGAGACATACATCAGACTGTATAAGCCATGTTATATATATGAGAGAGTACATTAAGTTGGTTGGGGGACAGTAGAAAGAGTTGTGGATAGGGGAGGGGATCTAAAGACCATCAAACTGCATTGTATGAAAATCACAAAAATTCAACAAAAATAAAATTAAAAAAAGAATATTCTTATAATATTTACTTGGTCATAAGAAGAAATATTGTCCATAAGTTGAATTATAGTTGATATCTACACCACAACATAATTAAGGTATATTAAATATCAAAGTTGAGTAAATTATTCCTTATAAATAGATTACCCTGGCTGACAGCATTCCAAGTTTGAATCAAGAGAACATTCTCAGTGTGTTTCCACACCAGGCTATGGACTGTCCCTCTGAGTTATGGAGAGTGCCTCATTCTCATTGCAGCAGTGTGGCACATGCTTGAGCTGAATACTCAGGAAAAGTTTGTTCTAAGGTGAATTCCATGCAACACTGTAGATGCTGTGCTAGTGTCATGAATGGTTTCTCTCCCATTATTTCATAATTCCTCAACCTAAACATTTCATTCAAAGCAGAGATTTTTTAAAGTGAAATGAACCCTCAGAGAAAGAAAAGAAATTTGAAGGCATCAGGCGTTCAAGTTTCTATTACTTTTTTTATTGTATAAATCATTGCATTTCCTTTTTTAAAATAAATATTTTTATTGAGCTTTTTAAATTTCATACATCATTTCCCACTTAAATCCAGACTGCTCCCCACCAATCCATGACTCCTTCTATCCCCTGACCAACCCTATGCACACTGCCATACATGCTGAGTCCTATTCATTCAGGTGTTTTTGTGCCCAGATGTCCTTCAGTGTAAATGTGTCCACTGGAGTCTAGTCAGCCCATCCAGTGGTTGCATATAAGTCACACTCTCCCTCACCCAGCAGCAATCAGTCTAAAATAGTTCTCAATCTAGTGCTGGTCCGCCACCTATTTCTCATCTCCCCTTTGGGCCCTTATTTAATTGAGCTGACATGCGTCCACTGCCACAGGCATTTCTTTTTTAAAAAATTTTACCTTAAAAATTTTTTATTGAATTTTTGTGTATTTCATTTAGAAAATCATCTTTATAACTCCTTTCCTTTTGGCACAACCCCAAGCCTCCCCCCACTGGAGTTCATACATTCTGTCATTTTTGTTAAGGCCTATCATGTAAAGTTGGTGTCTCCAGATGTGCCTCAGTGCAAGTTCATCCACTGGGATCTAATCAGCATATCTAGAGTCCCTCCCCTCAAGAAGATTGTCTTTTCCTCAACCAGCAGTAATTCTTCGACTAAGATTGGGGCCTGCTGCTCATTTGCACACTTCTGTGCTGGGTTTTGTCTGATTAAATTTGCATGCATCTTGTGCATACTGACACCATTGCTGTAGGTTCATATGAGAAGAGTCCTAGGAGTCTGTAGAACTTTTCCATATGGTCATGCACCTACTCCCCATGTTTCTGCCCCCTCTTCCAAGATGGTCTCTGGGTCCTGGCTGGGTGGATTTTGATATAGGAGTCTTGTCCAAGGACCCACATTCTGCAGACTCTTATTCTCTGTGCTTTGGCCATTTGTGACCTTTTGCTTTTCTGGCCCTCTGTTCCATGAGGGAGCTTCATTGATGAGAACTGAAAGATGCATTAGTGTTCTCTTCATCCCTTGTTCTATGTTTTATGAACCTTATGTGTAGAGTTTGCATCCTAGATGTGCCACTTAGATTGGGCAATTCACAGACAATATCTCTGTGTGACCAGTAGTGTAACTCTAATAATCTCTCTCTGTTGAAAAAGAAGCTTCTTTGTGGGTGATGACTGGGATACTTGTCTATAAGTTTAAGGATTCATATTTTGCACAAAGCAAGAAATTACATTTGTCTAGGGATATGAGAGCCTTGGAGTTTTCTCTAAGATCTATGACCTCTTCAGCTATGTGTACTTGGCTAGGTTTACAGTACCAGACATGAGTTTCCTCCCATTGAGTGGGTTTTTAATTCAATTAGGTATCTGTTGATTGCCCCCAAGATAAAAGTGTTACTACTGCACCAATGTCACTTGATGTGATAGTCATTGGTGTAGTTTTTAGGCCTTGAAGCTGGGGTTGAACCATCGATTGATGTCCTCCCTTGGCAGCTTGCATTGTGCTTTCCTAAGCAATGAGAGTTAGCCTTCAGGAGAGGTGGCTTCCAGATCAGTCCAAGTTCCAAATCCTGTGTCCAAAGTATGTGCTGTCCTCAGCAATAGGGTCTTACCATCAAGATCTGGGAGGCAATCAAGGACTGAGGCAATAGTCTGCATAATTTTGGGAGTCTCCTGGTCTACCTTGACTAACAACTCAAAGGAAGGTTTCTCCCATCTGGCATTGTTTCTGGTTATGTAGTCTTCAGCTATACTCATGGACTTATGTAGGGATATTGTATGTGTAATTTTTCAGTAGGTTTTTAGACCAATGTGATTCCCTCTGGTTTTTTATACTAGCTAGGCACTATTTATCTCTCCTCTTTCTCTCCCTGTTTTATCCTCCCTCCCCACCCTCCCCATTTAAAGTGTCCCTATTTTCCCCATTTCTCCCTTGATAATTTGTATATGCTGTGGTCCCACCTCTTTTGAGCCTCAACTTCCCCTCTATTCCCATAATTCTTGTATAGCCCTCCTTCTCCTCTTCCCCTTTAACTAGACTCTTTTTACACATTTCTCCCTTAGTAACACCTGTCTCCTACTATTCTTCTCTGGGTTCCTTCTTTCCCCTTACCTCCCCGGTTTCCTTCCATTTTCCTGGTTCCTGAAGAACATGAAGAGAAAACCCATGGAGTGGGAAAAAAATCTTCACTACTGACACATCTGACAGAGGTTTAACATCAAGAGTATAAAAAGAACTCAAAAAACAAAGAATCAAGATACCAAATGACTCAATTAATGAAGGGCTAAAGTTCTAAAGAGAGAGTTCTCAAAAGAAGAAATAAAGATGTCTAAGAAGCATCTCACAAAGTGTTCAACATCATTAGTAATTAGGGAACTGCAAACTAAAACCACTTTAAGATTTCATCTTACTCCAGTCAGACTGGCTAAGATCAAGAGAACAAATGATATCAAATGCTGACAAGGATGTGGAAAAATGGGAATGGTCATTCATTGCTAGTGGGATTGCAAATTTGTGCAACCCCTATGGAAAGCAGTGTGGAGAACTCTTAAAAAACTGAAAATGACCTGGTTATAACACTCCTTGGCATACACCCAAAGGACTCATCCTATTGCAGAGATACTTGTACAACCATATTTGTTGCTGCTCTTTTCACAATAGCTAAGAGATGAAAGCAACCTAAGTGCCCCTCAGCTGACAAGTGGTTAATGAAAATCTGGCACATTTATACAATGGTGTTCTACTCATCAGTAAAGAAAGATGAAATAATGAAATTTTCAGGTAAATGGATGGAACTAGAAACTGTGACACTAAGTGAAGTAACACAGACTCAGAAAAACAAAAGATGCATGTTCTCCCTCATTTGTGGATCCTAGCACCAAATTCTTATAAGTGAGTGCATATCCTGATGTAACTGCACTTCCTTTTTTAGTGCAAATTAATCTTAAATTTATACAAAGTAATCTAAATTATAAAAAATGTAAATGAGCTCCCCTGTCCTGGTCCCAGTACCTTCCCTGGGTAAGTCCAGCGTGCCCAGCATGCCTTGACTCCCCCAGCCTCTTTCACCCTCCCAGCTCCCCCACTGAGTCTCTCCTCCTAGGCTGGGTACAGGCCCATTTCTTTTCTTGGCACCCCAGACACTGGGGCCAACCTCTTGGCCCATAGCCACCACTGCTTCCTGATCCTCTGAATCCCGACCAACCCAGTTCCTCCCTACCGTCCCCAGGAACCTTCTGGACCTGGTCCTGCCCTCACCTCCCTTTACTTCCCTGGGCTGCACAGCCTCTGGGTGGCATGGTGCCAGCACCTTTCCTGGTCCCCAGGAGACCTCTGGACCAGGTCCTGCCCTCATATCCCTTTGCTTCCTGGGCTGCACAGCCTCCAGTATCTTGGTCCCAGCACCTTCCCTGGGTAAGTCCAGAGAGCTCAGCGTGCCTTGACTCTCCCAGCTTCTTTCACCCTCCCAGCTCTCCCTGCGAGTCTCTCCTCCTAGGCTGGGTACAGGCCCATTTCTTGTCTTGGCACCCCAGACACTGGGGCTAACCTCTTGACCCAGAGCTGCCACTGCTTCCCGATCCTTTGCATTGGGCCCAACCAATTTCCTCCCTGCAGCCCCCAGGAACCGTCTATGCCTCGTCCCCCCCTCACCTCCCTTTACTTCCCTGGGTGGCATAGCCACCCGCTTCCTGAGAACATCTATCCTGGGCCCTTCTCCCAGGCCAGCCCAGCCCCCAAATTTTTGAGGGCAGCATCATTCCTGGAGGAACCCATACCTTAGGAGAAAGCCTGATATCATCTGAGCCTCATCTCACTTGGGCCTCTGTGGAAACTCCTGAAGACAAAAGCAACTAGGCCACTCCAATATAAAATCAAAAGAGAGAACCTGAAGCCTAGACCAACCAGCTTTTCATGCCCAACGAGTAAAGCACAAAGGCACATAAAGTTTACAAAAAGAAGCAGATCTAAGCTCAACAAAGGAAGGCTTGAGTCTCACACAAGAATCAGAAACTATGAAGGAAATGTCAAAGTCACAAAGAAAAAACAATAACATGAAAAACCAAAATAATATATCCCCACCAAGTACCAATAGTCCCTCAGAGGAGTACAGTGAGAACTCCCTAGAGATAATACAGGACATGGAACTCAAAAGAAGAGTTATAAACATGATAAAAGAATTCAGTGAATTTAAAGAACACACAAA
>NW_008332654.1:1668555-1677097 GCF_000622305.1 Nannospalax galili | reverse complement strand
ATTAAAACCACTTTAAGATTTCATCTTACCCCAGTCAGACTGGCTAAGATCAAGAGAACAAATGATACTAAATGTTGGAGAGGATGTGGGGAAAGGGGAACACTCATCCACTGCTGGTGGGGCTGCAAACTTCTTCAATCCCTATGAAAAGCAGTGTGGAGAACTCTTAAAAAACTACAAATGAACCTACCACTTGACCCAGTTATACCAGTCCTTGGCATATACCCAAAGAACTCATCCTATCACAGAGACACTTATACATCCATGTTTGTTGCTGCTCTTTCCACAATAGCTAAGAGATGGAGGCAATCTAAATGTCCCTCAACTGACGAGTGGACAATGAAAATGTGGTTCATTTATACAACGGAGTTTTACTCAGCAGTAAAGAAAGATGAAATCATCAAATTTGCAGGTAAATGGATGGAACTAGATACTCTTATACTACATGAAATAACACAAACTCAAGGAAAAAAACAAAACAAAACAAACAAAAAAGTATGTTCTCCTTCATATGTGGATCCTAGCACCAAATCCTTATGAGAGAGTATGTTTCCAGACATAACTACAGGAACCAGGATAATGAAAAGGAACCAGGGAGGTAAAGGAAAAGAAAGAATCTGAAAGAGATGAACAGTAGAAAACAGGTGTTAACCAGGGAGATATGGATAATTATGGGGTTGTTTTAAGGGGAGGGGGAGGGAAGGTTATACAAGGAACCTAGGGAATAAAGGGAAAGAAGGAGCTCAAGAGAGGTGGAACCATAGGAGAAGGGTATTAATAAGGGAGAAATGGAAAAAACGGGGGCATCTTAAATGGGGAAACCATGGTGAAAGGGTTAGACAATGTGAGAGATAAACAACGCCTAGCTAGTTTTAGGAAACCAGAGGGAACCATATTAGGCCAACAACCCACTGACAAATTATACATACAACCAGATCAAAGAATGTAATATACGCCGAGACAAGGTTTATCAGAGAGCGTTTGGTCTTTGCCCAGGCTCTAGCTACATGTCTATAAAGAGAGTATAATCTAAAACTACTATAGGAGATCTCTTTATAGGTCAATTTTTTAGAACATTTCCATTTTTAGGAAACAGGATCTCAGAAGTAAATATTATGTAACATACTGTCTACACGCCCCTCTCCCTGCCCCGCTTCATGAGTAACTCATTCACACTTTTTACATCTCGTTTACAGAGTCAGTGACAAGGAAAGTTCCTTACTTAGTATTGTGTGTATCAATGGTGTGGAAAAGCTCATGTAATTCTTCTCCACTGAGAACTCCGTCTGCAAAATATGCTTTGAATTCTTCAAAGGACAATTTCCCATCATCTGAAACAAGAACAAAGAGAGAAGAAGAAAATCACTTCAACTTGGTATTCAGTCTACTTATGATTTTCAAACCTGAACCTAATGTCTCTGCTTGTTTATCTGTGTATATGACACACAGGCACTCAAAAAAGAAAAGTACAAGATGTTTAAAGAAAAAATAATTTAATGTATCTTTACTGGACAAACCATGCCAATATACTCTAAAGAAATGTAAGTTTACATGGTTTTGAGTATTTTTTTAGTTCACTTAGTCTCATTAAAAATGTTTAACATTTAAGGAGACATTTCACTAGCAATAATAAATGATATCCACACAACACCGCAAAGGGCTCAACAGAATTTTTATTCTTTTGCTTTCGAGATCCCATAGCTACGTAGAATCTAGCGGCGTGGCGTGGTGGTGGGGTTACAGAGTGAGACCCTGTCTCAAACAAACAAACAAACAAACAAACAAAAACCAAACAGAACCTAACAGATTTCAGGATAAATACTAGGTGTTTAATTAACAAGTGTGTGTTTTGATTGAATATATACATGTGGATATGAGTTATTATAGTTCAACAAACCATGTTCATTGTTGTATTCATTAAACTACAGAGTTCTTTAAAAGCCAAACACATTTTTCTTGAGATACAACAGTGAAGCACAATTAGAGCCTAATAAAGGGGAGGATATGCAGACATAAGCATAAGTATTTTTTGCACAGCTGGGGACAGTAAATTCAATAAGAGACAGATGAGCTTCAAATGTATGGGAATTTGAGTAATAGAGTCTTTTCATTTCAGAGCAAGAGGGGGCTTAGCATCATTACCCCTGACTTTGAACAAAAGCTCTGGATAAGCACAGATGGAAAAAAAAATACATTACTAACAGGCAAACTATCTATGCAGGGCACAGAAGCAGCAAATCCAGAGGGATGAAGGGATGTAAAGGGAGAGACAGACCATTCTTTTGGGTGTGCACTGCTTTGTCAGTTTTGCCAGAAAAGCTGACAAATAATTGTAAGTGATGGAATAAGCCTTTGTGTTTACAATGTGGGAACTCAGGGCTATGAAAGAATTTTCCCAGGGCCACAAAGCTCTTATCATGTTTTCCTACCAACAATTCTACAATGAACAAATAGAATATATCTTTAATAGGGGAATATATTATTTAGTAGGATCAGACCTTCAAGATTATTTGGAGTATTCACTCTTTTCAAGAGGTGCCTCCAGATTGCCTGAAGTAGTGTTAAAATGTAGGTATCTGGGTGCTGCCCAAGTGTCAGAATTTCACAGAGTGCAGAATGTGGACAGGTAAGACATGGATTTTTAACAGCCTGTATGGTTTCTCCTCACACTTATACCCAGAAGGGATTCCTATAGAGGAAGCAACAGGCCTAGATTACTTGATTTTTCAGATAAAGACTTAAATGCTAGAATATTTTCAAAGATCCGGGTTTGTGAAGTATAAAGAGCCTTGAGAGATCTTCATTTTTATTTCATTTTGCTTTTTAACTTAATAGCACAACACACCAATTTTCCCCTTAATTTTTGCTGATAGTTCACAGGACTAATGTGGCCATCCAGGTGATAAAAAAAAAAAAATACAGACCTGGATTAAGCTCAGAATGAGTTCCTGACCCCAGTGACCTCCTGGACTAAATCATGCTCAGCCATTCAACGCCAGAGCAGCCCAAAGCAAGAAGAAATTGAATGCCTAATCTGTGCTTGTGTTTAAGTGACTTATTCCAGTGTCATGCCTACATGATGTTTTAAAATTTTAGCCCCATAAAGCCAGCCTATTGTACTGTGTATCTTCTTACTTTGAAAAACTGAAATAATGAACTGTTCCCCACACAGGTCATTTCCTTTGAGGCTGGAGAGATGGCTCAATGGTTAAGAATGCTTACTGCTTTTGCAGAAGACCTAGGTTCTGTTCCTAGCACCCACATGGCAGGTAACAACCATCTGTAACTCCAGTTCTAGGAGATCTGGCTCTCCTCTGGCCTCCACAGGCACTGTATGCATGGGTGCACCTACATATAACCAGGCAAAACATATACATATTTAATAAAAATAATTAATAAATCCTAAAAGGAAACAAACTGCCAAGTAGGGGAATTGTACACAAACTAATCAAGAGCCAAGTGTTTGGGTGCATACTTATACTTCCAGCACTTAGGAGGCTAAGGCAGGAGGATCCAATTTAGGCTACAAGTGGACCCCTGCCTTAAAATAATAAGCCAAGTGTGGTGGCGCATGGCTTTTAACCTCAGCACTCGGCAGGCAGAGGCAGGTGAATCTCTGAGAGACAGAGGCCAGTCTGGTCTACATACTGAGTTCCATCCAGGCCAGCTTGGGCTACAGGGAGACCCTTTCTCAAAAAGACAAAAAAATACATAATAAATAAAACAAATATTAAATAAATAAAATTAAAGACAAAAAAGAGATAACACTATTTTCAACTCCACTACCGTGCTGTGCAATAAATGTGACCTCACAGACTGCTGATGGAGTGTCCCTTTGGTGAGCATTTAATAGTTTCAGGTGAGCTGAATGAGACAACAGCAGAGCTCAGTTGCTTCCTGTGGACAAGGTGGACAGTCCACTGCTGCTTTAGAATTAAGGTGAGAGGTTTCAGGTAGTAATACACATGCTACAAAATGAAAGCATTGGCTAGCAAGTTTTCTGACTTTAAAAAATAAGAAAAAATGCTTCCTATTGGGAAAAATGTAATAGCAGAAGGTAGGCATTAAATTGCAGTGCTGGTTTGAAGGGTGCAAAGTATGTGTTGAAAGCTGTTTTTATCACATTCACAATTCCTGAAAGTCCTCATGACGGATGCCACATTTTTAAACAAACAATTGCAGAGGTCCTGCTGAATAGTTCTAGACTAACTATAATCTTAACAAAAGCTTAGCAGAAAGGGAGAAAACATTCCTTTGTGTGAGTCTGCATTAATAAAGCAATTATAATTTTATTAATATATTTAATTTCAATATTCCTATTGATATTTTGTTTCAAAATGAAACAAGCACAGTGAAAGCTTGTTGTCATTGGCTCTGCTCACAGAACAGCCACAGCTTATGAGGACCAACTTCCCACATTGCAAATCTTAACTTTGACCACTAACATGCACAGGATTTTTAACTTTTCTCTTAGAATCACATGCTTCATCTCAGTTTTTCTGGGCATATTTGGTCCCTCTCCATTTCATTTGCTTTTTAAATTAAATTTCTTCATTTGCAGTTTCATACATGTATATAATAAACTGTCACTGCTCTCATGCCCCCGGTCTTTCATCTCCCTCCCTCTCCTGTCAAACTTGTTCTCTTCCTTACTAATCTGTTTCCCACATTCCTGTCTTTTTGTTTCTTTTGTATCCCTCTAGGTTTGACCAGGGCCATCTGTGTGGCTTTGAGACTCGAACAATCCACTGGAGTCTGGTGGGTACACCAGTGGTGACATAACTGAATATAGTGGGTCTCCCTCTCCCAAGGTCTATCGATAGCCTATAATTCAGCAGTATAAACTGTAATCCATGAATGATTGTTGAGAGAGCTGCTCTTCTGCAGGCCAAGTCCAAGTCATCTCAGCTGCTATGAGCTCCTGGTCATATTAGTTGTATCCTGTCAGAGGGTGGGTCCTTGCTGCCTTTCTCCATATTGTTCAGCTATACACGCTCTTTTGCAATGTTCTTAGAGCCTTAGAGGAGCTAGAATAAATCACTTATTTGGTGCCCGAGCCCTCATTCATTCAACATTTAGTCTCAGCTCCGTGAACATCTATAAGTCTCTGCATTCACTGCCATTCTCTTTAAGAAGCTTCTCTGATTAGCATCGAGAGTGTCCTTTGTATGAGATTTCAAACATAGATATATAGAAAGCAGTTCGATATGATCTCTATTTAGCTAACCATCAGTAGTAATTTCCTCCAGAGGGTCTATGGACTCCGGAGATATGGATCTTTAGCCAGGTTTACAGTACCAAGAATGGAATCCCTTTCTTTGAAATGAAACAACACAGGAGATCCTGGCAGACAGCCTGAGAGGGTGGGTTCCAACCTCCATCGGTGTAGCAGCTCTGATCTCAGCAGACAAACAGAGAATGCTGAGTTCTGGCCACCCTCTGGCCTCCCTCTGGCAGAACGGCCTGAGAACACAGGAGACTGCCTGAGAGCACCCAGATCCTGTCTCCATATGGTGAAGGAAGCTTGAGTATACCTGACTGGAACCTTAATTGAGCTTATATGAGCACTCCTCAATAGCTGATCTGAAGCCATCAGTACCCTCCAAATTAAACCTGAAAGAACCTGAACCTTGTACCAACCAGCTTTACACAGCCAATAAAGAAAGGATCTAGGCACCCTGATAATACAAACAGAAGTATACTTCAACATAATTCTTATATCAGAATCATAAACAACAAAAGAAATTCACATGCCAAAATCACAACGAAAGAATAAAATCAAAAGCCAAAACACTATGTCCCCACCAAACTCCACCAATCCTGTAGAAGAGTTCTATAAGAAGAACCCCCTAGAGATAACCCAGGACACTGAATTTAAAGCTCAATCATAAACATGATCAAGGAATTCAACGAATTTAAAGAACACACGAACAAACAAATCAAAGACCTAAAAGATGTAAGGATAAACTTCTGAAGGAATTCACAAAAGAGATAGAAACATTGAAGAAAACTCAGGCCGAAATGAATAAGAAAGTGCAAAACTCAATAAGCCAACTTGAAACAACAAGGGAAAGCCTCACCACTAGAATAAATGAAATGGAAAACAGAGTATCAACACTGGAGGATAAAGTAGAAGAACTGGGCCACTCAAGGAAAGATTATGGAAAATTTTAAAAAACACAGGAATGGAATATGCAAGAGATGTGGGACACCATGAAAAGACCAAATCTACAGATCATAGGAATAGAGGAAGGAGAAGAATTTCAGGTTAATGGTATTGACCAGATCTTAAACAGAATTGTAGAAGAGAATTTTCTGAAATTAAGGCAAGACATCCCCATACGAATACAGGAAGCACATAGAACACCAAATAGAAAGGATCAGAAAAGAAACGCTCAATGACATATCATAGTAAAAACACTAAATGTACAGAACAAAGAGAGAATACTGAAAGCAGCAAAAGAAAAACGAGAAGTCACATAAAAAGGAAAGCCCATCAGAATTACAGCTGACATCAGTATAAACTATGAAAGCCAGAAGAGCCGGGACCAAGGTATTTCCAGTTCTACATGACAATAGATGCCAGCCCAGAACACTTTACCCAGCAAAAATGTCTATTACAGTTGAGGGGAAAAGAAAAATCTTCCATGACACAAATAGCCTAAAAGAATACACGTCTACAAAACCAGCCATTCAAAGAATACTTGAAGCAATACAGAGAGCAGATAGAGAAACAACTATACTCTAGGGGCAACAAAAATAAATAAATAAAGGTATAATCTAGGAAACACAAAATTAGACAGAGAACACAAACAGCAATCAAAATGACAGTAACCAATATATATCTTTCAATAATAACCTTAAGTATCAATGGACTGAACTCCCCAGTCAAAAGACACAGGCGAAGTGAATAGATTAAGAAACAAAATCCATCTCTTTACTCTCTCCAAGAAATCCATCTCACCTTCAATGACAGGCACTACCTTAAGTTAAAAGGATGGAAAAGAATATTCCAAGCAAATAGCATTAAGAAACAAGCAGGCATGCAATTCTAATATGTGACAAAATAGACTTCAAAGTAAAACTAGTAAGAAGAGATAAGAAGGGTCACTTCATTCTGATCAAAGGAACAGTTAACCAAGAAGATATTACAATCCTTAACATATATACACCAAACTCTGGTGCACCCAAATTCATAAAAGCAACACTACAGGACTTTAAGACACAGATTAACCCCAACTCAGTAATAGTAGGGGACTTCAAGACCCCACTGTCTCCATTAGACAGGTCAACTGGACAAAGAATAAACAGAGAGACATCTGAATTAAATAACACCATACATCAAATGGAACTAATAGACATCTTTCAAATAGTTCATATAAGCACCAAAAAATACACTTTCTACTCAGCACCCCATGGGAATTTTTCAAAAATTGACCACATACTGGGCCACAAAACAAATCTCAACAAATACAAAAAATTTCAATAATTCCATGTATTCTATTGGACCACAATGCAATAAAGCTCAAAATCAACACTGGACAAAGCCCTAGTCACTACACAAACTCATGGCAATTAAACAACACATTCCTAAACAAGGAATAGTCAAAGGAGAAATTAAGAAAGAAATAAAAGAATTCCTGGTATTCAACAAGGACAATACAACACAACACAACCTCTGGGACACATTAAAAGCAGTCCTAAAAGGACATTTATAGCTCTAAGTGCCTATATTAAAAAAATTAGGAAGAGCCCAAATAAATGACCTAACACTGCAACTCAAGACACTGGAAAGGCAAGAACAAATGAAACCCAGGCCCAGCAGAAGAGAAGAAATAACAAAAATCAAGAGCAGAAATTAATGAAATAGAAACAAAGAAACAATACAAAGATCAATGAATCTAAGAGCTGGTTCTTTGAAAAGCTGAATAAGATACCAGACCCATAGCCCAGTTAACCAAAAGAAAGAACAAATGCAAGAATCAACAAAATCAAGGATGAAAGCTGAAACATCACAATGGACAACCAGAAGATCCAGACCACCATTATAAGGGATTATCTTAAAAACCTATATGCTACCAAATTTGAACATCTAAAAGAAATGGATGGATATCAAAAATCATGGGAACCACCAAACTTAAACCAAGAAGAGATCAACAGTTTAAACACACTCAAAAGATATAAGGAAATTGAAACAGTAATACAAAGCCTCCCAAATAAAAAAAAAGCCCAGGCTGAGATGGATTTACAGTAGAATTCTACCAATTAAAGACCTCCAATCAATACTACTTAAATCATTCAACATGCATCTTGCAAAACATCCTGTAATGGTGGTGGGTCATCTGACCTCTTGATCAAGGAGGCCAAGGAGACCCCACCAGATGGACTTGAACCAGTGTCCAGTCTATAAAGAGGAGGGTCAACACGGAGGAATCATTTCCTCCATGCTTCCAAGAGAAGCCAACAATGGTCGAGCAGGACCTTTCACTTATCTTCACATAGATGGAACTGATAAAAGAAAGGAGCCAGGGCCTCCTCCCAA
>NW_008332654.1:1646111-1667892 GCF_000622305.1 Nannospalax galili | reverse complement strand
TGACCGCAATCCAATACTACTTCAATTATTCAAAATGATAGAAACATAGGGAGAACTCCCAGATTCCTTCTATGAAGTCAGCATTACTCTAATACCCAAACCAGGTAAAGACACAACCAAAAAAGAAAATGATAGACCCATATACTTAATGAACATAGATGCAAAAATTCTCAACAAAGTACTTGGATACCGCATACGGACACACATCAAAAAGATGGAAAATAGCTTTAGATACTTAAGTGACAATAGAATTTATTCTCATAATTGTTTTAATAGCTTTTGTATAATCCTCATCGCTATTATGAGATATAAAATGTATTTATCAAATCTGTAATCATTATGCCAAAAAATCTGAATTACTGTAATATTTTGTATATTGTTAAAACTGTAACTTTAATTGTAAAAAAAGAATTTAAAATAAAAAAAAAAAGATTGAGATGACTAGGCACAATGGTTAACTCTTTTAATCTCAGCATTCAGGAGGCAGAGGGAGGTGGATCCCTGTGAAACTGAAGCCAGTTGGGTCTACATTACATAAAGAATTCTAGTAATTGGGAAAGAAGAAGTCAAACTATGACTTTTTGCAGATGATATGATGTTATGCCTAAGAGATCCCAAAAGTTCCACCAGAAAACCCTACAACTGATCAACACTGTCAGTGTAGTGGTAGGTTATAAAATCAATCTACAAAAATCAGTAGGCTTTCTATATATAAATAACAAGGAATTGGAGAAAGAATACAGGGAAATGTTCCCATTCACAATTGCTGCAAAATATAAAAAATAAAATATCTTGGAATAAATATGACAAAAGACACCAAAGATCTCTACAATGAAATTTTAAATTGTTAAAGAGATTGAGGAAGACATCAGGAGATGGAAGGACCGTCCATGTTCATGGATTGGAAGAATTAATATTGTGGAAAATGACCATCCTACCAAAAGCAATATATAGATTCATTGTAATCCCAATCAAAATCCCCATGACATACTTCACAGATTTAGAAAAAAATCCTTACATTCATACGGAAGCACAAAAGACCCTGGATAGCCAAAACAACCCTGAACACAAAGAGCAATGCTGGGGGGAATTACTATATCAGATCTCAAAGTATACTACAGAGCTATGTCATAAAAACAGCATGGTACTGGCACAAAAATAGATACATAGATCAGTGGAACATCATTGAAGACCCAAACCCGAATACATGCAATTTCAGCCACCTGGTATTTGACAAAGGTGCCAAGAACACACAATGGAAGAAAGCATTTTCAACAAATGATGCTGGCAAAACTCTACCTGTAGAAGAATGAAACTTACACCTTACACAAAAGTCAACTCCAAATGGATCAAAGACCTCAATGTGAAACTGGAAACCCTAAAACTATTAGAAGAAAATATTGGCAGTAACTTACAAGATATAGGTGTAGGAAAGGATTTATAAATCAGACAGAAGTTGATCAGGAATTGAGGTCAGCAATCAACAAATGGGACCGCACTAAACTAAAAAGATTCTGTACAGCAAAAGAAACTATTGTAAAAGGGAAGAGAAAACCCATATTATGGGAAAAAAATTTCACCAGTGACACATCTGACAGAGGTTTAACGTATAGAATATATAAAGAACTCAAAACACAAAGAAGCAAGAAACCAAATGACCCAATTAAAAGATGGGCTAAAGAGCTAAGAAACAGCTCAAAAACTGTTCAACATCATTAGTAATTATGGAAATGCAAATTAAAAACACCCTAAGATATCACCTTAGTAATTAGGGAAATGCAAATTAAAACCACCCTAAGGTATCACCTTATCCCCAGTAAGACTTGCTAGGATCAAGAGAACAAATGATACCAAATGCTGGCTAGGATGTGGAGAAAGGGGAACACTCATTCACTGCTGGTGGGATTGCAAACTTGTGCAGCTTCTATGGAAAACTGTGTGGAGAACTCTTAAAAAATTAAAAATGAACCTGCCATATGACTTGGTTATACCACTCCTTGGCATATACCCAAAGGACTCATCCTATTGTAAAGACACTTGTACAACCATGTTTATGGCTGCTCTTTTCACAATGGCTAAGAGATGGAAGCAACTTAAGTGCCCCTCAACTGACCAGTAGTTAACAAAAATGGGGTATATTTACATGTGGAGTTCTATTCAGTAGTAAAAAAAAAAAAGATGAAATAATGAAATTTGCAGGGAAATGGATGGCTCTAGAAACTGTTATACTAAGTGAACACTTGCTCAGAAAAACAAACAACGTATGTTCTCCTTCATATGTAGACCCTAGCACCAAAGCCTTTTAAATTCCAGGTCCTTTTAATAAGATCATGCTATACAGCTGTCCCTTCTGCCCAAAATATCTACCATCATCACAACTTCACCTGAGCCTGATTGCTAAACATCTTCACAATTGGGCTTGTTGACAGTTGTGCCCATTCATTAAAAGAAGGCCAAGCAGGGTCATTGGACCCTCACCAGAGTATCCAGCCTCTCTTTCCAGCCAACTGTATGTAATTTGGCCCTAATCACACCTGACTTCCTAGTGTATACAATCTGGGGAAGGCTAGGAAGAGAAGGAATGACCCACGCTGGGTAAAGTCTTTCAGGAATATGTACACCTCAGCAAGCCCTCGGTCATCCTGGTAAGTAAGCTCAATAAATTCATTGGATCTCCAGTAAATCTTCAATCAAACATTGGCTTAACACTAGAACCTTAAAAGGGAATAAGCATTCCTTATTATCCCCTGGAAAAAAAGTCTCACAACAGACAGAAAATTTATTCGTTAATGCTATTATGTCTCATAATTATTTTTTTAAAAAAGAAAATGAGAATGTAAAAGATGTTAAAAGGATACGGAATGGAGATATTTTCCAAAATAGACATTAAAAAATGAGAAAGCCTAAGTAAGTGATGAAGGTCTGTGTAGGTTTGTTATGATATATAAAGGATGAGACAAAAATAATATACACATAATCTTAAATTTTCTAAGGTCATAGTTTAGTCACTAGTTTAAGGAACAAAATATATATCTAGTCAAGGCTTATCTGAGAATATTTGTTTTTTTACCCAAGCCTTATCTACATAACACACGATAATTAAACATACCAGACCAGTGGAACTAACCTTATTGGATGTTTAGCAGCCATAGTTTGAGGCCTATAGTAATGTGGTCAGAGGGACTTAAACGACAGTTTTTGCCCCTTACTCTCCAAGGTCAACTAAGTTCTAGGGGATTATGGAACATCTCTCAAAATTTCCTGTACCTGTGGTGAGTCACCTGTCCTCTTATTCAGGGAGGCCATGGAGACCCCACGAGATGAACTTGAAAAGTGTCCAGTCTACAAAGAGGAGGGTCAACTCAGAGGAAACATCTCATTCATGCTTCCAAGTGAAGCCAGATATGGTCGAGCAAGACCTTTGTCTTATCTTCACATAGATGGAACTGGTAAAAGAAAGGAGCCATGAGCTCCTCCCTAGCCCATGTGACCCCTGAGGTACAGATCCTCAAATGACCGTAAGGGTAAAAATAAATTGATTTATTTGAGCCAACTGTATGGCCTTAAACACCCAAAAGGAAAGTAAAACCAAAAAGTAAAGTGATTAGTATATTTCTAAGAGTTCAAGGGATTACACTGCCCGACATTAGGCTTAAGTCTACATAAAAAGTTATTTAGACAATTATTTCTCATTGATGATTTTGTTCCTAACCAGAAACTGCTGCTCAGATGTAAGACTTCAAATCTTGGTCTCCAATACTGTAGTGCCCACCTGTAGCTAAGGGAGACAACAAGCTATTGTTCTAAAATGGTGGGTAAATTTGATTTCTCCCCCTATCTAGAAGCCTTTAAGAGGGAACTGACACTGAATCTTGGTCTAAATGGGCTCAGCTTACAGAATAGCCACATCTTAGGAGGATTCCTTCTGTGCAGTAGGCCTAAAATCAGCTATCAAAATACCTGAAAGCAAATACTGAATCCATCACTCTAGAGTCCAGCCTTGAAACACAAAAGAAAAATGAGGAGGAACCCAATACAGGAATGTCTGACTTTTTTCTAGTTCCCTGTCTAGAACTTGTAATGCTAATTACTCTTGCCTTTACTTCTCCTTCACATCTCCTATTCACGATTCAAAGACTTTCTTTTCCCTCTACAGATAAGAGTTATGCAATTTGGAAGTCTTTTAGATAGACCCACTGAAGGGGCACTCCAATTGCCTCCCCGTGCATCCCTGTTCAGCATGGAAGAAGCCAGAGCAGTCTGGGTCCCTATTCCCTATTGGCAATTTGGGTAACCACTTTAGAGGCTGGTGTGATAAGAATGGTAGGAATTAGCTAGGCAGTTAGGGTAAAAAGACCCCAAAGAAAAGTAGCCAGTTTCTTGGCTAAAACTCAGAATGTCCTTGGGCCTCTTAGCAACATACTCTGTTCCAAAGGCCAAAACTGTTGAAAGTATTTGCAAGCTTGTATCTAATCCTTTAAATATTTTAGTGTTACCTCTTCAGAGAGGGAAATGTTAGAGTAGTCAAAAGCCCCATAAAAATAAATAAATCAATCAAAGAAGAAAAATAATAATAAATAAACAATGTCATAAGGGGCCAGGGAGATGGCTCCGAAGCCCAAAGCACTTGTCATGAAATGGCAACCTTAGTTGGGGCCTCAGAACACATAGTGGAAAGAGAGAACTGAATCCCGTATATTGTCTTCTGTCTTCCACACATGCATGTTGGCATGCATGCACACAGCTAGTAATATATATTTTTTTATTTAAAAAAAAGAAACGCAACAACACAATGAAACCTTGGTCTAAATGGGCTCAGCTTACAGAAGAGCCACATCTTAGGAGGATTCCTTCTGTGCAGTAGGCCTAAAACCTAATCAAATAGTGATTGGTCACCCCTATAACAGTTGTGCAACCATTGCAAATGCAGGCACATCTTGCCTGGCATGTTGGTGGTTATAGTTCATAGAGCACATTCCTGGGTAAGACTGTTGAAGCCTTTTCTGCCCCCAGCAGGCTGTCTAGTACCTTCTGGCACTTTGAAAGCTAGCCAGCAACTCAATTGTAGCTTGATTCCTCTATTCCTTACAGCCATTGCATGTGAAACTTCAACAATAAGGTCTAATCATCGAGTTCTAGTGGTCAGTCAAGCAGGAAGGTGAAAGCTTATATTGTTTTGAAGGCTGATGGGGCCTCCCTAACCAATAATTCTTATGGAGGCATCCCACATCTGACATATCTGGATTCTTGTTTAATATCTTCCTGTTTCTAGGAGAAGCATTAGTCACACAGGGTCTCTCTCTCTCTCTCTCTCTCTCTCTCTCTCTCTCTCACACACACACACACACACACAAACACACACACACACACACTATCTATAGATAGATAGTGTGTGTGTGTGTGTGTGTGTGTATTGAGTTAGAAGATAGATTTTAATGGCTTTTTCATACCCACCTTTCATATTGGGTAATCCTCCTCCTTCTACCCCCTCATTGACCAATCTTTCTAACCCTTCCCTGTTTAACCTTTGTATCAAGGGGGAATTCTGCTTTATTTTTAAATCATTCTGGCTTTATATTACAATTTCCATTAATTTTTTGAGGGGGAAGCAGAGTGTTATTGCTAAGAACACAGGCTTTAAAAAATGTTTCTACTTTAAGATATTACTGCATTTTAAATTTAATTTTGTGTTATTAAATAAATATTATATTCACATGCCTAAAAGAGCAAAACAGTATAAGATTTATATGCTAAGAATCTTGTTCTTATTCTCTCTTTTCATCCTAATTAAATATTTAATTTGATTATAAAATTTATGATTACAAGATTTCTTTGTTAAAATATGAATGTTCCTATTTCTCTTCATTCCTACCATAAAACAGCATTCCAAATACACTGCTCTCTTTATTTTAAAGGAAACATCATGGGTTTGAATAGATGCCATTCAGCCTTTATCCTGAAGGATTTAAAAAAAAAAAAAAACAGAAAGCTTTACACATTACAGTTAACCTTAAATCTCACCTACATTTTCCAGGTTTTAACAATTTTTTTCCCTAAGTTTTAATCTAACAATTCTTACTATTCTTGTCTGAATGAATTATTGCATTGAGGGAACACAGTCTCAAAGAAAATCTTGAGTTTTAAACTTGAATTTGTGGCTTACTAGCATAGTACTCACATCTATTCTTTGATCCAATATTTATCATGATCCTACTGCATGCTAAACACTATGTCTTGTGTTAAGAACATAGATTGACAAACCCTTATGAATCTTATAGTGTGGGATATAATCAATGAATGGCAGCCACAGAGTGAATAGGAGTCAGCTCAGGGAGGCAAGGAGATGTGAGAAGATTTAGAAAACAAAGCTATTCAAATTAAGGGCAAAGAGAAGGCTTTGGAGAAAAAACGATGCCTCTGGTTAAACACAAATGAAAACTAAAGGATAATGAAGAAAGAATATTCCAAGTAGAGGAAATGCAAACAGCATAGCTAGACAACCACACAGAATAGAAATTGAAAAGGAAAACCAGAATAGACAGTGAATGAGTACATATTTGGCAGGAAGAAAAAATCAGATTTAGATACAGAAATATATATTTCTATATTTGATTAGGTTTTAGGCCTACTGCACAGAAAGTATGAAATGCCATAAAAATCATGATAAATTGGAGCTGGAGAGATGGCTCAGCAGTTAAGAGCACTGGCTGCTCTTACAGAGGACCAGGGTTTGGCTCCCAGCACCCACATGGTGGCTAAAAACTATCCATACCTCCAGTTCCAGGGGATCCAATACCCTCTTCTGACCTCTGTGGGCATGACAAGACACAGGTACACCTACCTGCAGGCAGGCAATACACTCATACACATATAAAATAAAATAAAAACAATAAACAAAATATTTTAAAAATCATGGTAAATGATTTTTAATTCACCCCAAGACCACAGCAGAGCCATTGCCATAGTGTACAAAGTTTGAAGTGGCTGCAGTAAATAGAATGGAGCTCAGAGGGATGCGACAGGAGAGGATACCTGTTAAGAGTACACTGAAGAATGCCAGGCAAAAGTCAAGAGTGACAGGACTTTGGAGGTGACTGCAAAAAATAGAGAAGGGCACACATTTTTAATCTGTTAGGAAAGAGTGAATGTAAACTAGAGATCAGTCAAGGTGATGGGTGAGACAATCAGTGACTCACCGTGATACTGGATTTCCAGGACAGAGGAAGAGATGGATATCATATCTCCATTCACTGTGAGAAAGAGCACTGGGAAAAAAAAATAAGTAAACCAAAAGTGATCTTCAGGACATGTGGAAGCTAGAGGTCCCTGTGGGGTAAGTAGAGGCATCTAGTGGGCAAAAGTACCATATGACTCTAGAAAGGCCAAGAAGGGGCTTGAGATGTGTGCTTGGGAATTGCCAGTACATAGTAGCTGGGTCGCAGAAGTGAGTGAGCCATTCCAGGGAGAATGTGACAGTGGGAAAGCAAAAAGCTCAGAACAGACTGGGTCAAGAGGAGTTTCTACGTTCCAAGTTCCATAAATACTGGACAATTACAATGATTAAGTGTGAGGTTCTGAGAAAACACTTCATACAATTCCTAGCACATAGTAAATGTTCAGCAATGGAAGGTATAAATTTAAGAATTTAGTCTTGATAAAGGAAGATCGTTTATGTAATTGTGATTCTCATTTTTCACTCTTCCTTTAAAGCATTTATTGAATAAAGACAGAAAATAGGTATTCCACATGATTACTCTCTCCTCACATGCCAGAGCATTAAACACTTGTTTAATTGATAGATTAATGATGGGAATTTAGTTTATTTTCTTAAGTAACCAGATATTGCATATCCTAAAACTGGTGCTTCTTTTACTGAAAGAAAGGAAAGGAAAAACAAAGAAAGAGGGAAGAAGGAAGGAAGGAAGGAAGGAAGGAAGGAGGAAGGGAAGGAAGGAAGGAAGGAAGGAAGGAAGGAAGGAAGGAAGGAAGGAAGGAAGGAAGGAAAGAAAGCTATTTAAAGTGATTCAGTGTCTTCCTCAGTTGCATCCACAAATATACCAACAAATTGAGTCCTGAGTTTAGCCTTGTAACTCCTCCAAGGCAATTCTAGTTTTTATGCACATTGAAAATAATTATGCTTTTTAAGGCTTTTATTCATGTATTACTTTAACTTTTTAAAGAATTAAAATGCTGTGGTTTATCAAGATCAAAACAACAAAACCTGATCTTCCTCAACAGTACAGCAGAATCCCTACACAAGATAAGCATCTGGGAAGAATTACTGAGTCATACAAAAGGGACTGGGAATACTTTGCATGGGGTCGCAAATTTTAGAAGCAGAAATAACAAAATAGCAACCTTGTTTCTAAAATGAATTTAGATTGTAAATTTGGAGACATTATAGCTAATGTTCATAATTTATTAAATTTAGTGGATTAAACACTTTCTATGAAATGTTCTTAAAATCTTGTTTAAGACATTGAGTACCGTCATAAGTCAATTTCTTTATAATTAAATGAAAGCTCTGACTTCCCTGTCTTAAAATATTTATCAACTACATATAGATAAAAATCACACAGAAATTGCTTGGAGTTCAACTCCAACATATAAAACCTTGAACATTGTCATTCCTCTCCTAGAAAATAAAGCTGGGCAAACTGAAATTCAGTGATTTTTCCTGAACCAACAGATATATAAGGGCATTGAGCAAATCACTAACCAAAATCTGGAGGCAGGAGAAGCTGGGAAACTACAGCCAGGATCTGTGTGCCCAGAGCAGAGCCCCTGAAACCACACATGGAAACACTTGATATTTAAGACTGGCTGGAGGCTGAGTGTGAACTCCTGTGGAAGTGAGATGCTCCTGGGTGGCCTTCTTTGTGGAGCCTTCATACCTCAGGTGAGTTTTACCTCAGCAGGTTCTCATAAAAAAAAGCAAGAAAGATTCTTTCGGGGTTCTGACAGATGGAGAGAGGGAACCATGAAATATGCCAAATATTCTCCACAACCAAGTCTACTCTTCAGAACAAAGACTTAACCAGAACCCTAAGGCCACCGGAGGAAAGGGCATTGATTCTGCTAGGGTCCATTCACTTTCCTGTCTCAACAGAAGGTGGGGAGAGCCAGGAAGCACTTGCAAAGCCAGAATCCTGGGAACATGCCCACTAAGAGATTAATATTAAGATTACAGAGCACATCTGTTCCCTGCCCCCAGCTCCTAACTACCACACTTGTAGGGCTCTCATATGAGACAGTTACAAGTGCCAGATGCAGCTTCTCTTAAGGCATTACTTTGTGAAGCTCAAAGCCAACAGAGGACACAAAACAGTCCAAGAGAAATTTGAAGCTTCTAGCACTTATAGACAAAGCAAATATTAAGCACAATCCAAATCCCAACTAGATTAACAAAAATCTTCATACTATAGGCCTTTTAAAATCTCAGTTCAGACTACCTGATACATCATGCTTGGCCTTCCCCCAACCCCTGACCCACCTCCAACCCCCACCAAATTACTAAATATGTGAAAATGCAAGAAAAAACACAGTCTGAAGAGATGAACCAGCCTCAGGATCCGATTTAGATATGACATAGATACTGGAATTATCAAACAGAAAATTTAGAGCAACTAAAAATAATGAGTTGAAGGCTTTAATGCAAAAAATAGCAGTAGACACTAAGCAAGCAAAGACTGGAAAGAGGAACAGACAAATGAAAACTTTAAGAAAAATAATCAAAGAGAATTACAGAGAATTTTAAAGTAACAGAAATGAAGAACACAGTTTGGGGACTGAGCAGTGGGGCCAACACACCTGAGGGAACAATTGGGGAACTGAGGATTGGCCAATAGACGCATAGGCATTTCCCTTCCAGGGCAATTTTTTTTTTAACAGGAAAATATTCTCACTTTTACTTCTTAGTGTTATTTCAAGCACATATTTATGATGTCATTTTCACATGCTTTTCTTACATGTTTCACTGTAGTTTATAATGTGTACAAAGAAGGGGCATAGAATATTTAATAGGCAATTTCTAATCCAATTTTTGTGGACATTTAAAATGTTTATCCTCTCAAAGCACTAATTTTCTGAAGATGAAATGCATGGTGGAAAAATAATAATACACACTAAACAAACCCAGAATACAGCAAATTTTCTAAGAATTCTGGGAAATTTCAAAAGGTGTTCTTTATATATAATTAAATTACTAGAAGGAGAATTTACAGCACAGAATAAATGTTTGAAATTATAATGTAAGAACTTTTCAAAATTAAAGACAGAGAAAACACACCAATGGTCCAGAATAATCAGAAAATATCCTAATCCCCTAAAAGCCATACCTAGACCTACCAGATTTAAACTGCAAAATGCCAGAGATAGAGAAAATTTATAAAGGAGAGAAAAGCAACAATAAAGATCTATCAAGGGTCACGGATAAGAATTATAGAATAGTAGACACCAGAAAGCATCAAGTTATAATAAGAGTATGTATGAAAATATTTAAAGTGTTCAAAGAAAACATCATGACCTAGAATTCTTTATCCAGTGAAATTATTCTTCAAAAGTGAAAGTGAAATAAAGATTCTCTTAGGGAAACAAAAGCAAAGGAATTCATTGCCAACAGAGCTGCTCTGCAAGAAATGTTAGAAAATGTCCTTTAGGGAGAAGGAAAATGAGATGGGTATGAAATCTAGAGCCACATAAAGCAGTGTCAGAGAAAGAAGAGTTGAGCATAAGACACAATGCCCTACTTTTCTTATTCTGAATGAATCTGAGTGATAACTGTACAAAGTAATACTACTACCAGCATGCTCATGATCACAGCACATTAAGTGAAATGAGTTGTAGTATATCAGTTTCATAATGAATACCAGGAAGAACTGGCATCTCTGTTAAAAGGTACCTCTAGCATCCATGAGGAATTATAGTGATATTTGAAGGTAGATTTAGATTAGTTTAAACTGTAGCACCATCCAACAGGTTTAAGAGAGAGAGAGAGAAAGAGATAAAGAGAGAGGGTGTGCATGAAGTTGGGAGAGAAAAGTCAGGGGGGGGCAAGGGGAGGGAGTGGAGGGGAGGGAATAGGGATGGATTTAAGCAAAACACATTATATACATGTATGAAATTCTCAGTAAAAAAAAAAAAAAAGACTAATGTAAATCTGAGCCATTGTGGTGGAGCATGCCTATAATTCCAGCATCAGAGGGTGAAGGTAAGAGGAAATAAGGCTTGCTTTATATAACGAGTTGTTGATCAGCTTGAGTTGGAAGACCAGACCCTGTCTCAAAAAAAAACAAAAATAAACAAAAGTGCATATTGCTAACTTATATTCATTTAAAATACATATAGCCCCTATAAAATTTTTCAAAAAAGAAATTTTAGTTGTTTTTGAGAAAATAAATTGAAATATATAAAATTATATAAACCATTGGTTAAAACTAGAAAATGCATAGACAGTAAAGAAAGGGTCTGGGAAGGTGTTAAGAGCACTTTCTGTTTTTCCAGAGGACACAGGTTTGAGTCCCAGCACCCACATAGCAGCTCTGTCACCCTCTTCCAGACAGCCTTCATGAGCACTACACACATATCAGTATACCGACAGGCAATTAAACTCTTGTACAAATAAAAACAAATAATGATGGACTGTGACCTAGAAGTTAAGCCAAATAAACTTTTTCTTAAGTTGCTTTTGTTTGGAATGTTTTTACCACAGCAACAGAAAGGAAACTAGGACACAAGCTCACACACACTGACAGAGCTATCTCCCAGACCCCAAAACATTTTACTCTAAATGTTGACTATAGTCATCACAGTAAATTCATGAAGTACTTATGTCTTCTTACTCTCTTCAAGTAAAAAGGAAAACTGAAGTAGACAGCCAGGTAAAAGGATTCAGATGAGGTTGCTGACAGCATATCCCCTGGGCCACATTCCTGGATTCTGGTTATTAAAGCTGCTGTCATGTCCCAGCACCTGTGCAGACAGAACCTACTTCTTCACAGGGCCGCTACCAAATATTTAGATGCTTTATCAGGAAGTGTATTTGTTGTATCAGAATATTTTCATTATTTTGGAATTGTGCTAGGAATTTTTTTTTAAAAGACTGTCTTCATTATGAGAGAATGGATGTATATTCGTTTCCATGGCTAGAAAGGACATGCTCCTAATTTACTGAGAAAAAAAAGCATTTAATGTCACTCCTTGGAAAATTAATAATAACATTTTATGTGAGACTAGACTAAAGCATACAAAAATACACCCCAGTACTGAGGCTTTCCTAGGATGACAAATGAAGCATTTGTTAGAAGAACATTTAATTATGTGCAGGGGCCATGGATTCAAAATTAACAGCGCAACACATACTCCACTTACAGGCAAATTTCACTTACAAGCAAAAAATATTTTCATACATACATAAGAGATGGAAGAGTGCAGTCCATAGTTGAATTGCATTGGTTAAGACCTTATTATTCAATTTTCTCTGGTCTTCTGACTCATTCATCAATAATACACTAAGCTCCCCTAAGGCACCATCATCCATCAGTCAGCCTCATCTCAGGTCTCTAAAAATTTATTGTTGATTGACTAAGGTTTCACAGATCCACGTGTAAAACTCAGAAGAGACCCTTTAATTTCACAAACATACAATGTGTCCTAGGAATAGAATATCAAGTAAGAGTCTCACCATTTGTATGGTCTGCCTTTCACAATAAATTCACATTTGAAGAAATCATATCTTCAGAACCTATCAGAATCTAGTTAAGGAAGCTGACATGTTTTGATTATTCACAATATGCTCAACAATACCCTTTGGGATTTACAAACATTTGCTTTGCTTATTCTTCCCAATTACCCTCTAAATTAAATATTATTTTTGCTACTTAAAAAGCAAGGAAATAAGCTCCCAGAGACTAATTTGCCCAACATCACAACCTAGTAAGTGCATCCTAAATTTTACGCATCCCTTTCTTTTTGTGTTCTCATCACCCACCGAGCATAGTATCTGGCACACAAAGGACATGGATCGAATATCTAGTAAATACGCAAATAAAAAAAATTAACATGTGTTAGATGTTTGGAGTTCCATATCTCCATTTTCCTAATCATCTGCAAACATGACACAACAAGAACAACTCCATATTTTTATCTTTTGTTTCTAAAATACTTTGAATCATTCAGTATTACTCAGGTATTATAGGAAGATCAATATTTCCAGTCTGAACAGAGAAACTCTGTTGCGGAAGTTAGTTGTAGCAAATGCGGTGTCCAGGTTAAGTGCTAGGACTATGAGGTTAGAGGAGAATATAGATACAAACTTTGTTCACTACCTCCATGTCCTTAAACAAATTACTTATGTCTCAGAGTATTCATTGATACTGTTGGAATAATATTATCCTCCTTATAGATTCTCATGAGATTAGTAAAATTATATCACATATAGCCTCTTATAAAAAAATACTTTACTTACATTATTTACCATTATTAGCATAATAATTTTATTTGATGCATGAACCACTATTCTCTGGGTATTATAAAGACTTGGTAATATACAGGTATTAAACTTCAGATTTTTTTTTAACAAAGTTGTGATTTAGAATTCCATGAAAACCATAGAAACATCACGGATGTTCATAGGAACTCTCATAACTAAAAGAGATAGCAACATTGCAACCAATTAAGCTGTTACTATGTAAGGCACTAGCCTAAGCAGACTCATTATATATCTGATTACCTAAGCCAAAAGGCAGAAATCTGCTCCCCACTCCAACTGCTGTGTACAAGTGTATGCTGTTAAATACCCTCATCTCTCACTAACCGTTCAGTTGATCACCAATTCTTTGCTACTAATAAGTCAAAAACTGCCACATTCGCTTTGTAATTACTGCTCTTTGACCACTGACTTAATGACATCTTCAACAGTCCTACTTTGGTGGGTTTTGCAGTACTCTAAGTAAATTATGGAGGTTCTGGGCCAGGGTGGGCTATTTGAAGCAGTGAGAAGTGGTTAGATACTGAAGGTGTTTGACAGTGGAACCAGCAGACCTGTTAATAAGTCAAATGCTGTTAGACGATCACAGGGAATGTGGACGTGCCTGAAGCTTTGGGCTGGACTCACTGCTGATTGGTAGCCTGCATCCTCTGATAGGAGAGGCTGCTGAGGAAAGAGGAGGGAGCTGGGATTCGAAGTTAAGTTTCAGACATCAGCGCGGTAACTGTTCAGTATATACTTCAAAAGTTGAGAAATTTCTATCTGTTTTTTCAAGTTCTATGCCTCTATGCTTGCTTCTCCCTTCCCCTGAAATCACTCATCCCAACTAACCCCTTAGTAAGATGACTGAAAGTCAAGAAGACTTTCTCAACACCTCAGGCAGAAATAGCCTCCATAGCCCCACAACCATTTAATAATGTTTATGGCATACTAACCATGGGTCAGGAATTACACTCATCCCTAAGCCTATGGAAATATAGGCAGTGCTCCAGAGAGCACATGACTGCATAGGACCAACAGAGCACACTTATAAACTGGTTGTACAATGTGAGAAGTGAATGATATGCGTGATGCTATAGATGGAAGAGTAGCAGGTAATCAGGCAAAGCATACTCACTGAATTTTTATTTCATATGTGTGTTATTTCAATGTAACAGTCCTATGAGCCAAGCGTAAGTATCAACTCAAAGTTGTAGCACTTTCAGGTGTCAGAAGGAGTTGACAAATTGACTCCTCTAAACCATTCCTCTGCCAAACAGAATTCAAAGAAGGGTGAGGCAGAGATAAACTCAATTGAAAACCAGAAGCTTGATGGCCTTTTCCAGCAGTTGAGCTATGCATGTACAGATATAGAAGATGGGGGATCTGGAATTTCAGTATGTTTAAGAGACAACAAGGGGAGATAGGTGGGCAGGTGTTACCCTGATGAGGAATCTGGGTTTATCCTGTGGTCAATGAATAGCAAATAGAGTTTTGAACATAGAAATGATAGGATCAGATTTGTACTACAGAAAGATTACTCCCATATAGTACCCAGTGAAGACTTTGACCACAGCATTCATTATGGTGTATATTGAGACTAGAACCTAAAGTCCTTTCACTTCAAACTCTAAACTGTGCATTGTTCTCACTAGCTTCAGTAACCAATTTTTTAAAGTTCTGCATAAGGAAGAACCAGCTGAAAAATATTGTGAAAAAATATTGTGACCTTTAAAGAAATATATTGAACACAGGCTACTTTGTCATCACAAATAAATAGTTAGGATTACCCAGAATGATGCAATTTTTAAATACAAAAGGAAAGTCTTACATTTCAAAAACATAAATAAAAGTCAATTCAGTTTCTTTAATTTTCAGTAGAGAACATAAAAATTCAAAAGGAGTTTTAGGAAAGCATCAGCCCCAATCAACACAACTTAATTTAGGATTATTGGTTTACAAACAACGGGAAAAGCTAAATGACCAGAACAAAGGCCAGTCAATCTCCATGGCAGCTCTGGGTTCATAGTAAGATCATCTTGGATACAACCTGTGGGCACTGCCATGTAAACTATCCACCATCGGTGAGTAGGACATTGAATTGACTAAGACTAAGGATTAGGATGAAAACTAAAATTAGATGACAGTTACTAAAAACTTCCTAAGGGTCTGATACCATCTTGGGTAATTTCTGCTCATTATCTCAGTCTTTCACAAGCTGGTGACAGAGCCACCATCTTCATCTAAATTTTAGAGATTATAAAAAACTAAGTAAACTCTACAGACCTCATAAGAAAGTAGAGCAAGGACCTGAATCCAGTTAGGCTATGGGATCTAGAAAGAGTAGAGGAGATGACTCAAGGGGCATTACATGTATAAATAGGGGTAGAGTAAGGTTTCAGGGTAAATGCTGTGCTCTATATATATACTATAGAGTCAACTGTCAGAGTCTGGCCTGACTTCTGAGCCTTTAGTGGCCATTTACTGGGCTGAGAAGTTTGAATTTAGATTTTCCATTTGTTTTTGTGATATCTGATAAGCCCACCTTATGTAAAGATTGGAATTTTCAGTTTTCTGCTTCTGGCAGAAAAGTAACACATTTATGAGTGTGAAACTGCTTTGCATTTTAGAAAAAAAAAAAGTACTATGGGAATAAAAAATTTGTTTGCCCTTATTTTGTTAAAAAAATCATTAGAGTCAGAATTTGCACTCGAGTTGCTCCCACACCCCCAGTGCCATGAGCCACTCCTAACAAGGTCCTTCTTAGGGCACAGGTCTCTTTTAGGTGAATCACTGCTAATAGTCTTGGCTTTGACTTTCAAAGTGGGAGGTATACAGCTGACTTTCTATTATACCTAAAGGAAATCTTGGATAAAGAGTTGTTTGAGAGTCCTTCTGATAAGGATCTGATTCTCAGTTTCACATCTCATTTTGATAAATGAGTGAGAAATTGTTAAAATTAAAAATGAAAGCTGGGCGTGTTGGTGCACACCTTTAATCCCAGCACTCGGGAGGCAGAGGCAGGCTCATCTCTGTGAGTTCAAGACCAGCCTGGTCTACATAGTGAGTTCCAGGGCAGTTGGGGCCACAGGGAGACCCTGTCTCAAAAACACCAAAAAAAAAAAAAAATGAAGTTTATGCCAATAATCCTAATTTCAAGCATGTCTCTTAATCTTTCCATTTCATTTTGGGAATCACACCCCTGACTATAAGTAGGAAGGGTAGGGAGCTCAGTATGGGTGGTTGAGTTGACTGTCCATCTAGCTCACATTAGACAGCTTCATTACCAAGGTTTGGAAGACCACAGACCTCTGTGAGAGTGTGGAGTTACTTCTTGAAACCCCCACCTTCCCAGGAAGTATTCCAACTGACTAAACCTTTGCTTTAGTCTCTACCTATCTTATTTTCATAAGAGAATAAAATAAATGAAAGCTTTATCAATGAAATTAAAAGGCTTTTTACCAATCCTTATATAATTCATCCAATGCTCATTGGTTATAATCTAGAAGTCTTCAAAAATATCTCCAAATACATCATATATCAATAGCACCCGAACTCTTCTTTTCTCAGCCCTTTTCACTGCTAGCGTGATCTTCTGGAGGTACATTCAGTTACAATCCTTTCCAATTTCCAGTGAAGAATTTAACACATTAAGTAGATAAGACTACCATACACCTTTGAAACACATACAAATGTGCATATACAACAAAATGAAAAGGTCAGTTTAGAGTCAAATAGAACTGAGCTCATTATGGTAGTTCTGTTTTAACATAAAATAAATTAAAAGAAAGTTAGTCAACTTCTCTAGCTTTATTTGGTCCATGTAAAACACAAAGTTAATAAAAATGGCTACAAATACTGAGTTATTATGATTAAGTTTAAAATTAATGCTTCAGGCCCTGCCCACTAACCCCAGGTAGTGATTGATATGCCCACTATGACTCCACAACTGATACCTGAAGACCACATGACATATCCATCATGCCAACCCCAGGCACGGACCCCACTGCCACCACAACTCCACTCCTCTGCCTGACCAAGAATCTTATGAACCTTCCCAGGAGCACCACCCACTCCCACTGTGAACCTAGCTTCGGCTGTCTAAAGACCACCTATAGAACCATGTGAGCCTTCCACAGACTTCTTAGGATCTGCAGGAAGAATATTCTAACTCTACAGAAGGCTTGCTCCTGTGCTCAAAAGCTTTACTAGCACAAACTGAGTTGAGACCATTTCTGATTCCTCATTCTCACATCAGGTCTGAGTTGCTCCAAGACTGATCCCAAGCACCACTCAGTTGATCCATAACCTGACAAGTTGGGGTAACAAGAAACCACATTTAAATGCCCACTTAACAGAAATAGGACAGATATCCATACCAAGAAACAATATATTACCAATGACTTAACTCCAGATGCCTAGGTTCCATCACAAAAAACACAAACAATATGAATAACCAAGATGTGTCTCCTAAAAAATTTAGTACTCCCATAGTAATGCTCACTGAGAAAAGTAACTTAGATGACACAAAAGACAATGATTTCAGAATAGCAATTATAAATATCTTCAAGGAACTCAAAGAGAATATGAGTAAAGGACTGAATGAAGACTGAGAAAATATAAACAGTTTAATGAAATAAACAATTCAAGATATGAAAATAGAATTTAATAAAGAGATAGAATTTCCAACAAAAACTCAAACTGAAATAAAACTTGGAGAATTCTGTAAGTCAAATACAAAGCTCAATGGAAAGCCTCACCAACAGAATGCATCCAGTGGAAAAGAGAAGACCAAAACTTGAAGCCAAGGTAGAAGAAATGAATCACTCAGTCAAAGAAAAAGTTAACTGTTAAAATACCCAAGCATGGAACATGTAAGAACTCTGGGACACTTTAAAAGACCAACCCTACATATCACACATATAGAAGAAGAAACTCAAGGCAAAGGCACAAAATAATATTTTCAAAGAATCATAGAAGAAAATTTCCCAATTCTGAGGAGAGAGATGCTTATCAAGGTTCAAGAGGCATACCGAACATAAATAGACAGGGCCAGAAAAGGCACTCCCCAGGTCATATAACAGTCAAAACACTAAATACACAGAACAAAGAAAAGAAATTTTCTTGAAAACTTCAAGAAAAAACCAAATCATATAGAAAGGGAGTCCCATCGGAATTACAGCTGATTTTTCCATGGAGACTTTAAAAGCCAGAAAGGCTAGTGGTGAATGCCTGAATTCTTTCAGAAGGCAGAGGCACTCTGGGGGATCTCTGTAAGTTGGAGGGCAGCAGAGTCTACATAGTGAGACTCTGTCTTAAAAAAAAAAAAATCCAAAAGACCAATGTTCTATAAATTCTAAAAGAACATAAATGTCAGGCTAGACAACTATACCCAGCAAAATTATTAGTCATAATCAAAGAAGAAAGAAAACTGTTCCATGATAAAAACAGATTAAAGAAATTTATGATCAAGCCAAATCTACACTGATACTGGAGGGGCTACTTCAATCTGAAGACAAGGATAAACACACTCAAGAGGGCACAGGAATGAACAGTTCCAGAAGAGTTAATCAAAAGAAGTCTAAGAAAACACCACAAAACAACAAAATGACAGGAATTAATATATATTGATCAATAACTTTTAATATTAATGGTTTCAATTTTCAATAATGAGACAGAGACTAACAGATTGTATTAGAAAACAGGATCCATCTTTTTTGCTGTCTCTAAGAAACATACCTCACCATCAATGATAGACATCACTTTAGAGAAAAGGGATTTTTTAAAAATGTATTTCTAGCAAATGGAACTAAGAAAAAGCAGGTGTAGCTATTCTAATATCTGAAAAAATATACTTCAAACTAAAGCTAGTGAGAAGAGATAAGGAGAAAAGATACACTTTAGTGAATATGCTTCATAATCACCAAGAGGCTAATACAACTCTAATCATACATGCACCAAATGTAGGCGCATCCACTTTCAAAAAAATAAGCACCATTGGATCTCAAACCACAGATTAAACACAACACAGTGATAGTGGGTGACTTTAATAACCAACCCTCACCGATAGGTCATTCAGAAAAAATTAAACAGAGAGGGATTGGAGTAAATGACATCATAAATCAAATAGACCTAATATACATCTATTGAACATTCTACCAAATACTAAAAACTGCACTTTCTTCTCAGCATATCATGGGGCTTTCTCCAAAATCAGCATATATTAGGACACAAAGCAAGGCTCAATAAATGTAAGAAAACTGAAATAACATTCTTCATTCTATCTGACCACAGTGGGTATCAACAGCAATAGAAACTACATAGAAACTAAAAAACATAATATTGAGTGATAATTGGGTCAAGGGAAAAAAATCAAGAAAGAAATTTAAAATCACTAGAATTAATGAAAACGAAGACACAACATACCAAAATCTATAGGATACAATGAAGGCAGTCCGAAGAGGAAAGTCTGTAGTACTAAGTGCCTACATCAAAAAATTGAGATACCACAGATTAATAATTTAATGATATACCTGAAAATTTCATAATGAAATCCATTAGTGTGTATGATATATGCTAATAAGAACATTAAACAAGAATAAATACTTTGACAGGATAATCTCATTTAATTCTCAAGACAACTTTATAAGAGAATACTGTCATTATTCCCACTTCACAGATGAGGAAACTGAGGCACAGAGAAGGTAAATAAACTTGTATAATATCATGAAGTTAGAGTCAGACCCAGGACACTGAAAGTGATTTAAACAGCTTCCTCTGTCAATTTTTCATAATGATTAAAGACAATGTATATAGAGAAACTAGAATTAGCACCAGGTCACAATAGTCCCTGTAAATTTTAGTCAATATTCATTTTTGTGTTCACGAATGTTTTGTCTGCATGCACTTAAGTGCATCCATGCATGCAATGCCTGCAGAGGCCAGAAAAAGACATAAGATGTCCTGGAACTGGATTCATAGATAGTTGTTAGCCACCATGTGGGTGCTGAGAACTGAACCTAAGTACTGCAAGAGCTTTCAGTGTTCTTAACTGCTGAACTATCTCTCCAGCCCACAGTCAATATTCTTAATTAACAGAAACAGATATGCAGCAGGGTGCAGCCTGATTGAATAATCCATATAATTTGATTTCTTCTTCAGGTTTTAAGATCAAATTGCCCTTCTTACAAATATCCATAAACAGGCTGGAGAGATGGCTCAGCAGTTAAAAACACTGGCTGCTCTTGCAGAGAACCCGGGTTTGAATCTCAGCATCTACATGGTGGCTAACAGCCGTCTGTAACTCCAGTTCCATGGAATCCGATGCCCTCTTCCTTTCCTCTGCAGGCGTTGCAGGACATAAATGCACTAACACACATGCAGGCATGACATTCATATAAACAGGCTGGAGAGATGGCTCAGCAGTTAAAAACACTGGCTGCTCTTGCAGAGAACCCGGGTTTGAATCTCAGCATCTACATGGTGGCTAACAGCCGTCTGTAACTCCAGTTCCATGGAATCCGATGCCCTCTTCCTTTCCTCTGCAGGCGTTGCAGGACATAAATGCACTAACACACATGCAGGCATGACATTCATACACATTAAATAAATAAATAAATAAATAAATAAATAATAAATAAATAAATAAAAATTAAAAACAAATATCCATAAACATTTATTGGACACCTATGTGATAGCAGACACAGGTGGCTCAGCCCCATGAACTTCAGGCATCTCCGCCTTCACAAGTTTAGAATCACTAAAACTCAGAAGAGAAGTTCAATCAGAGATCAGCCATTATACAAAGATCAGAATGCCACCTATCCACCCTAACTATCTGCTGATAAGAACAGCAGTGGATCTGAACAAGTGAAAATCAATACGAGGACCTGGGTGGCACTATTCATGACTACAAGCCTTTTCATTTTGCCTTTCACTAAAGCTAAAAAAATCTTTTGGCCCAGACACAGAGCAATAAAATCTACATGATCTCAGTTACATGTAGAATCTGAAAAATGTCAGACACATAGAAGTAGAGAATAGAGTGGTGGTTGCCAGGATCTGGGGGTGGGAGAAACAGGAGATGCTCAAAGGATCCGAACTTCCAGTTATAAAATAAGCACATACTGGGGGACCTGCTGTATCACATGGGAAGGCAGGAGGGTGGTAATCAACTTGACTGTGGTAACCACTGCACAATGAATACACACATCAAGTCATCATGCTATGTACCAGTACAGTATACACACACACACACACACACACACACACACACACACACACACACACACACACACACACACACACTATTTGTCA
>NW_008332654.1:1637782-1645612 GCF_000622305.1 Nannospalax galili | reverse complement strand
AGAACCCGGGTTTGAATCTCAGCATCTACATGGTGGCTAACAGCCGTCTGTAACTCCAGTTCCATGGAATCCGATGCCCTCTTCCTTTCCTCTGCAGGCGTTGCAGGACATAAATGCACTAACACACATGCAGGCATGACATTCATACACATTAAATAAATAAATAAATAAATAAATAAATAATAAATAAATAAATAAAAATTAAAAACAAATATCCATAAACATTTATTGGACACCTATGTGATAGCAGACACAGGTGGCTCAGCCCCATGAACTTCAGGCATCTCCGCCTTCACAAGTTTAGAATCACTAAAACTCAGAAGAGAAGTTCAATCAGAGATCAGCCATTATACAAAGATCAGAATGCCACCTATCCACCCTAACTATCTGCTGATAAGAACAGCAGTGGATCTGAACAAGTGAAAATCAATACGAGGACCTGGGTGGCACTATTCATGACTACAAGCCTTTTCATTTTGCCTTTCACTAAAGCTAAAAAAATCTTTTGGCCCAGACACAGAGCAATAAAATCTACATGATCTCAGTTACATGTAGAATCTGAAAAATGTCAGACACATAGAAGTAGAGAATAGAGTGGTGGTTGCCAGGATCTGGGGGTGGGAGAAACAGGAGATGCTCAAAGGATCCGAACTTCCAGTTATAAAATAAGCACATACTGGGGGACCTGCTGTATCACATGGGAAGGCAGGAGGGTGGTAATCAACTTGACTGTGGTAACCACTGCACAATGAATACACACATCAAGTCATCATGCTATGTACCAGTACAGTATACACACACACACACATACACACACACACACACACACACACACACACACACACACACACACACACACTATTTGTCAATTAAGTATTTTTAAGGAAAAACTTACAAGTTAAAGATACTTTTTTTTACAAATTTGAAGAACATCCATGTACTGTTTCCGTTTTCGTTCAGTCCATGTGGTAAGGAAGCTTGTCCTGAATTTTGCAATTCTGAATTTAATTCTGGACTTTTTAGATCAAAGTGCCACTATCTCCCCTAAGCAATACTATTCTCAGGTCTGTCTTTTTGCTTAGGATCCTAGCCTGTGATTTAAAAACAACCGCCAAACCAAAAAATATCTCTCCAAGACACCATTGTCATAGCTAATCCCTAATCATGTACTTTTCCCCCATTTACCCATCAGCTTCTTTTTTATGTCAGAGACGGTCCAAATGCTAAGTGAGTCCTCCAGCATGCTAACTCTAACTCTACTATTGTCTCATTCCTTTCATTATTCCAGTACCAATTAAGCCATCCACAGACATGAGGGTCTGTTACCAAGAGATCAAATACATACAAGCAGCTGTTTATTTGCAAATACAGAATATGATGAACACTTACAGAACACTACTTTTCATCTTCTTATTTACATTAGATCACCTCCCCTCTAACTTTTCTCTTTTCAATTCAGCATGTCTAGTAAATAGCCTTATGTTTCCTTTTCACCAAATTCCATTGCAGTAGACATTACTGAAATGTCGCCAAATGCATCATATAGCCAAGGCATCATAGCACAAGCAGATCTCAAGCAGTTGGTATTAAGTTGCTACTGTCACATACATCATCTCTTTTATTATTTATAACTCCCTGCATACAGAGAGCTACAAGGTAAAGTAACTTTTGTATAAGCCCAGACCTGCTTGGCTCTAGCCTCGCCTCAACTTTAAGAATGAGGGAGAAGAGTAAAGTAGAATAAAGGGCAGAGAGGAGTAGACAGAGAGCTGAATCGTGGGCAGAATATATTCATTACAATTCATTATACAAACATCTGTGAAGCATGTGGCACTGGCTGGGCATAGTATCTACATAGAAGATGGATTTTTGTCCCAGAGAAGCCAGTTTGGCTAAAAGAACTAGAATCTCTTGGGATCAACTTCTTCTACCATAAGGACAATAATCACTATATATTGAAGTGATTATATATTGAGAATGAGTGGGGCTCTACAGTATGGGGAAGACATCTCAGATAAGATGCCTTTTGGACAAGAACATAAGCAGTATGTGAGCATTCTCAGGCTACCTAGAATGGAATGTCATAACAAGCAGTGGTCAAGGCAGGGCAATACCATGGAAGCGAGCTGATGGAGAGATGTTTAGGGAGCTGTATGCCTCAAAGAGCTGTGGGTTAAATGCATCACAAAGACTGTGAGAGCTAAGAGCACAAAGAAGGTAGTTTTGATGATGTGGTACAATCAACATTAGGAAAGAGTAGAAAACAAAGAGGAATCACATTAAGGGGGGGTCAGGGATTGGAAATACGGGACATGAAGTTTACAGTGCAAGTGGCTACTCTATGTAGCATAAAATATGGCGTTATCATAAGTCATTGAATCATGTGAATTGTTTTGTCAGGTACTTTTAATCATGACTATGAATCATTTTAACTGGGTTACATGGGACTATGGATTATGATAATTTCATTGGAAAGAAAAGAGGTAAAAGAGGCACAGTAATATCAGGCCTTAATCATAGTTTGGGAGTCCAAGGAAATGAAGGTATAGCCTGAAAGAGCAAGAAGTTTGGCATGAGGGGCACATAGGTATTTCACAGCAGCAAGCAGCTGCTGAAGTACAAGGCTGGTGGCATAAAGACTGACTAATGTGCTACTCTATAGTGTCCCAGCACCATGGAGACTGGATATCAGTCAAAAGGCTGAAAGCTTAGAAAAGAAAGCAAAATAATAGCATTTTTACATCTGTCTTCAAGAGTAAGTAATGGAATAATTGGAATGAATAAAGGCCATCCATGAATTGGTGACATAGCAAATATCTACAACATAATCTGAAAAAAAATATTTTGATGATCAGGAAAAGTTAGGTATTATCAGACTTGGGATTCTATCTCACTGCTCCTTGGACAGGGAGATTTGATGTTGGGCAGAAGGGTGTACAGTGTCATAAAGACTCTTCTTGATCTGGATGCATAAGAACAAACTAGATAAATTGTGTCTTTAACTATCAGATATGACTGCAGTCTTTCCCTGCAGATGACAAATGGGATTTTAAACAAAGAGAAAGAAACCTTCATTCCTAAATTTGTCAAGCCACTCACTGATAATACACCTTCACTGAAGTGCTTATATTACTGAAGTCAAATAGGCTTAAGCTCTGATGCAGTATTCTATGACACAAAACCTCTATGGAATACAGGACTAAGAGATCCTGCTTATGAGCTCCTAACTGGACTTGGTGGAGCTGTCACTAAGTTGTTAGGGCAATTTTTTACTTTTTAGTTCATCATCTCTCACTTCTCTGTCTCTATGGATGAGAGTTTCCTATGCATATGCCTCAGATAAAAGTGATCCACACTGTTTCCAGAGAGCCATCCTTCAGTGCCTTGGGACCTCCTAAGAATACTATGAAATTAAATGAGTCTAGACTTATGTTCAAAACACATTATAGCTTAGAATTCTGACACATAATGAAGACAAAATAACAGCTCAATACACTCATGAATCAAAGCTGCTGTTGCTATAATTTTTTTAAGCATTAAAGGGAGAATCTACAGCCCAAGGATGACAGGACTCCTCACTTCAAAGACATAAATTCTTGCTGTCAAATTTGAATTCCTCTGCCAACTTCTCATAAATATCTGGAGCCATAAACTTGATGAAAATGATGATTATCACAAGACAGTATGTTTAACAAATCAATTTCTAGGGCGTTCTACTTCTGTATTGTTCCATATAAGACAGTATAAGATACAGCAAATTAACAAATAGAAATTGTAGTATTTTGGTCTTACCATTTTTGTCTGCTCTCCTCAGTATCTGGAAAGAAAAGAAGAAAACTTTCGTCACCTTTTAGTTTTTCTGGGACTAGAGTTCAGTGGTAAAGTGCTTACCTAGTATGTTTGAGGCCCCAGTTTCAATTCCCAGTAGAAAAAAAGAAATCTTTTTGTTGCCACATATTACAATGGACATTATATTTACACACAATTAATCTCTCATTAAACAAAAGAAATCCCAGGGTTAAAGGCTTCCCAACTGACACCTTCTTTATAATATCTCCCAACACAGATATAAGTCAAATGTTCATCAACAGGTGAACAAATAAAGCAAGTGTGGTATATCAGTGCAACAGAAAACTAGCAGGCAGTTAAGACAGAACCAGCTGTCAAAAACATAAAAACTTAGGTGGATCTCAAAATAACTAGGGTGAGTAGAAAACTTAGACAGAAAAGAATATCTACCATATAAGTACATGTATATAAAAGTTTTTAAAATGTAAACTAATGTGTAGTGACAGAAAGTGGATCAGGAGTTATCTAATGATGGGCAAGGCAAAGAGGGATAGATTATAAAAAGGCATAAAGGAACTTCTGAGGGTAATAAAATAGTATTCTCTCAATTGTAAAAGTTTCACACATGTTGCAATTCAACAAATTCATATTTTAAATGTATGCATACAATGGAATTTAATTGTTTTCTCAATAAAAGTGGAAATAAAGACAGAAAAGAAAAATACTCATGGATAACTAGGATCCCACAGTATGTCTTATTTTGATATGTTGTTATGTTACCTTGAACCTGCTTTGAGTTGATTTTTATCTACAGTAATTGTTTGGTCATTTAGTGGTAATGATGTCTATTTCCTGCCCTGGGAAATCAATATTTCCTCTACTGCTGGCTCATACACTCAAGAGATGTGTGGAACACGCAAGTCTGGAAAACAATATCGCATCCCTCTGATCATGACAGTTGGTGGGTCAGTTGCACTATAGGGCCAGTGAATAATGGGCTATGTTCCAGCAGTTAAGAGAGAGATACTTTTTCTTTGCTTCGTGATTTGAATCAGGGAAGATATAGGCAAGGGGCTGCCTTTGGACACTGTGTGATCATACACGTTGCTGGTTCAATTTTTTTCCCCAAAAGACAAGTGTTGAAGTTCTAGCCTTAGTACCTATGAATGTGACCTTATTTGGAAATGGGTCCTTTGTTAGTGTAATCAAATGAGGATAGTGTATGGACCTAATATGATGACTCTATAAAAGACAGAAATTCAGAGACACAGAAATAGAACAAAGAGGCCTATGACAGAGTTAGGTGTTGCCGTAGTGCAGCTACAACTCAAGGAAGCAAAGGGCTGATGGATACCATCAGAAGCAAGGAGAGTGACATGTAAGAGTATCACTCTGCAGCCCTGGGAGCGACCGTGTCCTACCAACACCTTCACTTCACCTTTCTCACGTGTTCTAATGTTCAAGCAGCCCTGCTTGTGGTAGCTGCTAGCCTTCTTTGGAAATTAATACAATTCGTAACTTCAATTGAATCAGTACCTAAGAAAGCAATGTTCAGAGACTCAGAGAAACCAGACTCAGGTGACAGTCTCTGAGCCCCTGATTAGTCTCTAGGGAGGTAACCTCTACTGTCTATTACAAGGGCCAATACATTATTGTATTTTTAAATGTTAAGGACAGTTTGGGTTACTTCTTTCTGTTAGCTGCAATAAAAATAACCTCATATGACAGAAGACCAACTGGATGACATAGTATGTTATATACATATCTGAAGAAAATGGCCCTTTACCTTATGGCAAAGGGGAACTTTAATTATTAGGAAGGAGGCCTTAAAGATCTTGTTTTTTTTCCTGAGTAAGCTTTAGGTATAGTTAAATAGAACCATTATTATTTATAGATCAGAACTTCTTGGTAAATAGTTTAAAACATGGGTAAAGGTTTATCACCAATTTCTCTATGTTTCTGTGCTGTGTCATTATCATATGTCATATGATAATATGTCATGCATGTTATCCTCCTTTCATTCCTACAATTTCACAGACATGAGGTATGGATAAATCTAATATTCACTAAAAATGTGTTTTATTACAAAAAAAATAATATTATTACTAACAGATCTCATCCATGCAACTTTCCCAGCAACAACTGGGTGTCACTCTGACCATCATACATAATTTGGTCTTCCATTTCATGAAACTGAGTTCATTGTTAAAAGGATGACTTTAAATGGTAAGAGCTATGCTTAGAGTAAAATGATAGTACATGCTTTTTACTCCTTAAGGTCACTGCTGGTGGGGACTCTGAGGATCCATTCCTCCATTGGACCAACTTCTTCCTCTCTTCCAAAACCAGGAAGCCACAGCCAAGTCAGGGAGGCATGAAGCAGATTCTAGTTCCTCCCTATAATTTGATTTGATTTGATTTGATTTGATTTGTCCTCAAGAGTGTAAAATGACAATAATAGAAATACCCACACACCAGGGAATTGGACCCAGGACTTCCATCATTTCATCTCATAAAGAACAACCAGAGGTCACAATCAGTTTCTCAGAGATGAAATTAAGACAGCAGCTTGTGTTATTAAGACAGTTCTTATAATTAAGTATGAACTTCACTGTCTCTGCTGAAATTTTTGTCTTTGAGCCGCAAGGTAATAAAAAACGCACAGCAGATGAGATTCCATTAGTGAGTGCTCTATTAGCACAGTCAGCCGGTCTTCCCGCTGCACTCACTAGAGCCATCATAGATATATTTAAACGTGGTCAGGCAGAAAGTTTAAATACAGGTAATGCCATGCTTTGCTACAACATAAGGATTACCACACAGATTTTTTTATACCTCAAAATATAGTTTTACAGTCTATAGTCTTAAGTGAAATTCCTTATTTCCCACTTTGTTATTGAAGGCAGATTTTAAATGTAAATGTTATTTTGAACACATTTAAAAAAAAATAACAACACAATCACTGCTCACTGAATTAATATTTGTTAAGTGCCTCAGACCATAGAGCAGGTTAAAATTCAAGATGAAATGGACTGTCAGTCACTTGGGGGAGTCCTGGGGACCTGGGATCAGAGAGTTGGGACTCACTCAGAACACAGACTGCCATCCAGAAGGAAAGACCTATTAGACTAGTCACAGTGCACAGGCCTGAACATCCAATACATACTTTGATACCAGGCCACTGTTCACCCTCAGGATGCAATGAAGAGGGCCATGGAAAATGCATGAGTGATATGTAATTAGCACATTTTATCCTATTCTTCTCAGTTTTGCCTGGGGTAGGCCCTGTGTGAAAAAAAAACATGGCAAATACCTTCACTGTTTACTCTTTCCTTGATATTATCCCAAATGGATAATTCCGCTCAAATAATCAAATATGCATGTGTGACTGGGCAATAAAGGAGATGTGTGGCTATGGCAGAATTCAGTCATGGGATTATGGCATCAGAAAACTCTTGCTGGTTTTACATTTTTCCATCCATTGTGTCTTTCACACAAATAAGTATGTGCCAGTCTTTGAAATTAATTATCCCTGGAAGGAGAAATTTTTATTCATTTTTACCAAGTTCTTACCATCCAAGTCATGCCTTGAGTTCATGGGTTTGTGTGCTTGGATGAGAAAAGAAGGGAGAGCCAACAGTAAAGTCATCCTTCTCTTTTCTAACCTTCCAGACTCACTCCCACCGTTCCAATGGAATGGAGAAGGTGCTTTTCCTTCCCAATTACAAGTTATCAGGGGCCGGTGAGGTGGCTCAGAGTACCTGCCCAGCATGCACAGGACCCTGTATCAGATCCCCAGGACAAAAACAAAAGAACTATCAAGGGAAATCTGTTAGAAGAGAAATACAAGAATATGTCTCTTGTTTCCAGAACAGAGTTGAAAGTTTGTTTTCCTCCCCAGGAAAGTAGCAGATTAATCAAAAGAGGGTCCAACTGCTGTAAGGACTAGCATATTAAATGAGACATTGTTCTCTGCTTTCTGGAATGTAGTAACTTTGGGAAGGAAAAAAAAAAAAAAAAAAAAAAAAAAATTTCCACCTT
>NW_008332654.1:1599098-1637757 GCF_000622305.1 Nannospalax galili | reverse complement strand
TTATTTTGATATATCACAGTGAAAGATTTATCGTCCTCTTTTTTTTTTTTTTTTTTTTTTTTTAAAAAAAAAAAAAAAAAAAAAAAAAAAAAACAATTGCCAGCCTTCTGGTCCTTCTGTGTTGCCTGCTGGAGCCAATTCTGGCCCTGTCTTGTGGCTGGCAGGTATGCACTGTGCAAATACACCCAACAGTCCTGGTGTGCTAACATGCACGAGTACCAGCACTTGGGATGCTTCTAAGCCCCATTCCCAGAAGGTATTCGAAGCAGTTAGAATTGATACCCAATTCTGCCACTTTGAGAGAAGAAAATCATATAAAGTAGATGTGTATAGTTCCCATGTTAGTTTGTGAATTTAGCTACAGGTATTTATATATTCAACATAGAACACTGACAGAACCATAATGCTTTGAATTTGCATAGAACATTTTCTTTTTTCCTTCTCAGTTTTCCAAACTGTGATCTCATAATCACAATAACCTTGAAAGTAGTATCAAGCTCACAGTTATCAGTGGTTTGAAGATTAAAGAATGAAGTAGAAGAAAACAATTGTACTCAAATTTTCATTTTCCTATCAAACATCTATCTCTCATCTCTGACCAGTTGGACAAATCTTGTCACATAATCAACAGTATACTCAAATGACACTAAATAATTTCTTATGATTGATTATGCCAGTGATACTAGACTATAAGCACTCGAAATCAGTTTTCTTCAAATTTGTAAATTAGTCCTTGAGATGCAAAAGTCCCTAATGATTGTAAATATGCTCCTGCCTAGAATAGGTAATATCTATTATCTATTTATTGTGATATGAAGAGAATTCAGAAATCAAACATTCTTAGCAGTGCTACTAGAATATACTAAATCTAACCAAGTCAAATGATGTATTTATATTTCACATATCGTTTTTGCTAAAAGCAACATGATCCAGAAATGAATAATTCAGAGATCCCTAAATAACCAATCCTTTTTCATGTCACAGAATTCACCAGAGTGTTAGATTTTTCACAAAATAACTCAGAAATGTGTAAACAACATCTTTTCTACCAGAGACAAAATCCAACTGCAGTTAATTTTTGGAGACTATATTTCACGTAGTCAACACCTCTCCTGTGGAATCGAATTTGTTTTTTTATTTTTAAATTCTAGAAACAGATTTATAAAGACAAGGGAGTCCTGTTCATAGATGACACATTCTGTCAGGACAGGGATCTTATACTGTTTGTTTACATAACTTGGGAACAACTCTGCATATGTAATAAATGAGATTTTAGTTTTTGCTTTAAAAATATTGCAGTTGATAAACACTTGAGTTTGTGTGTCCATCAGGGTGACTGACTTTCCATTTTACAGTTTCAATTCATTCTTCACTGTATCATCACCAGGATTAACTGCTTAAGAGAAAAGTCCCAAGGCACCATTCAGTGTCCTTGGGGCGCAGAGTACACATCAGGTCAGATGACTGGAACCTCAGAATTACTTTCTTGGCAGCTTACTTTGCAGTCTCATAATGGCCATGGTATGTGGGTCCCTGATTTAAGAACTGCTTTCCCATGTGTGCTGGCTTGTCTTTGCTTCCCTACAGTTCTGTTCCTCAAGGGCTATGTCCTGAATGGCAGAATACAAAGCAATAATCCCAGCTAATTAAAGCAACAGCACCAATAATACAATCTGATTTCTCAACCGATGCACAGATCATTTTTCAAGAAAAATAAAGTATAGAACAATCTGATGGCATGAATGAGTGGAAATCAGATACTTGTGTTTTGGTGGGAAGAAAATGGCTGTCCCCCAAAGCCTGGATCTTCTGTAGGAACTGCATGATGATGAAGGGAGAAGACCAGACCTTCCATCAAGTGTCTTAAACAAGATTTGATTATTGATGCATTTCTCTTTCAATTAAAAACATTCTAACTAATCTATTGAAGATAAAGTGAAGGACTCTGCCTCTCCTGCCATTATCTTCATTATCTCTGCCTGTTCATGGTCATTAAGAAACTAACAATTTGATTTCCTCATATTTTCATCTTTTCACAAAGTATATTTGGCCTCTGGCCCATCTCCCACTTGCTTGGATTTTAATAAGAAATGATAGCTTGACCTGGAAGGGCAGATGCCAACAGCACTCCTTGGTGTGCTTTGCCCACTTTCCATTGTGCCAAACAGGGGCTAGAACTGTCCACACTGAGCCAGACGCTACCTGGGGGACAGTATGAATGTGACACCTGAACAGCTGGAAGAGCTAGAGGCCAGCAGGCAGGAAACCCAGGGCCAAGAAAACCAGGAAACCTATCAGAGCAGCAAGGTGGGAAATACAGAGAACTCTAACGTCAGGACCATGAATCAGACAGAATCCAGTAAGATCTAAAACTGCCATGAAGATTGAAGTCACAGCATGAGGATAGAAAAATAGCACAGAAAGGAAAGAATAGTCAAACTAGAGACAGGGAGGAAGGAAGTCAATTTCCAAGCAAGTAACCAAACCAGGGGGAAAGCAGTCACAAAGCCCGATTGGTGGTAATGATAGTGATCACAATTTAGAGAGGTACAGGGAAAGAGAATAAAGGGATGGTGGGGAAGAAAAGCAAAAAAGGAAACAAAAGGAAAAAAATTTAAAAGAATCATCATAAAAGAGATCTTGGCCACTGCTGTAAAATGAAAAACAAATGTGTTCCAAGAAACTGTTTTCTGAGAGAGCTGGGTGAGGCCAGTCAGGACATAGCAATTTCTAAGGCTTCCCATGGGTGCCTTTGAGCACAGAGGCGCCTATCAGCAAATAGGACAGACAGGGATGAGTCGGGAATCTCTCCCTATACAGCCTGATGGAGATTTATATTTTCAATGCAGCCTGGGGCAGAAACCAGGCTGCTGGGAAGTCTAACTTTTGGGATTTCCCTTAGGGTTGTTAAAGACCAAGGTGCGGGTCTGGGACAGCCCTTTCTTGCAAGTTGAATGACAGTCCTTTCTCTTGCCTTTGCCTGGGGTTGTCTGCTCACTAGCATATAGGAGATAGTTACGATGAGCTCTGAGAGCAGAACACCGCCCGCCTGCAGTTGGGCCCCCCACCCCGCTCTCTCAAACTGGGCGCCCACCTAACTCCTTCGTACTTACGTCGAGGAAGATAGACATGCCCTTGGACAGCTGCAGGGCAGAGCTGAGCTCCTCCGAGGAGTTGTTGGAGGATGGCGAAGTCTCCCTGGAATCCTCCATTCTCAGGAGCCCTGCCACCCGCGGGCGGGACCGTCTGGACCGGTGCAGCGGCTTCGACCAGGCTCGGCTGCAGCTGCTGGCTCTCGGCGCCGCTGGGCTCGGGATGCGAGTGGGTGTTCGCTCGCGCGCCTCCCTCCGCTTGTGCGCCGACTCTCCTCCCTCTCCCGCCTCCTGGCTCCAGCAAGCTCGCTCTCGCCGTCCCCTTCCCACGGCTGACGGCGCCGCGGTGAGGATGGTGAGGATGGTGAGGATGGTGAGAATGGTGAGGATGGGACTCTTCCCAGCACTTAGCAACGCTCAAGTCCCCTCACCCAGGAGCAAGCTCTGCCCCGGCACGTCCTTAACCACATGCCAGAGAAAACCCTGGGGTCCCTATCCACAGCAGGATGCTCTACACCACAGGCTGTAGATACACCTGAAAAGGCTTTGTCTTGAGCAGCCAAGGGACAGTCAAGTTCATCTGCACCCCGAGGACTCCCCCCCCGCCCGCCCCCAGGGAATCTATGAGTAGAAAGGAGGAATCCAAGTTTAACCTACTCCACTCTTCATGGAAGAGCGACTGAACTGTCTGCCTGACTCCCCGCAAAGGCCTATGGCTCCTGGATTCTACTAAGGAACGAGGAGCTAGTTCAGTTTAGGCATTAAGGCATTGGGCCTGCCTTAGTTTCTTTGTCATCTTGTCATCTAGCAAATTGCCAAATCTTTAAACTTTAGTTTCGTTCACTGGTAAAATGGTCACAATGGTGGTTCTTACTTCAAAGAGTCCTGATGCTTCGCTATGATGCCACTATCAGGTCGAAGGTGAGGCAGGCCAAGCACCTTAGACACAAAATGTAAGGGACAGTTATGCCCTACTGCAATGACCCTGGCAGTGACTACCTTCCAGCGTTTTGCATTCGAAGCGTCCCCACCTCACCCAGCCTCTAGCCCTGTTCTACATTCAGTGCTTGCAAGAAAGGAGTCTCAGCCTCAGCCTCAGCCCTAGCTGCATATTGGGGTCACCCAGTGTGGGTGTCAACTTTAAAAATGTGGCCGCAGATTCACTGTCATTCTTCCTTTGGAAATCTCTGCACACCTGAACCTTAGAGATTGTGCTTTCCAAGCCTGGGTACATAAAAGGCCTTACAGTTCCACCTTTCTCCAGTGGATATTTATTTACTCTTAGAATCAAGAACATCTACAGAGAAAGATTGAAGACCTTGAGCCACCATACTAGAAGGAAGCCCAAGCTATATGGAGAGGAATGTGTAAATAGACAGCTAGCCGACAGGTCCGACTGGGACAGATCCGCCTTTACAACACCCCAGTCTATTAATATCAGATATGTCAGTAAAGAAGACTTCAGCATTCCAGCCCAGCTCATTGACACATCCCTAGCTCAAGACTCCAGACATCACAGGTGCCCAGATGAACCCTAAGATTGTAAGTGCTGTACCCTATCAGAGTTTTGCCTTACAAAACTTGGAAGCTTAATAAAATATTCACTAATATACACACACAAGTTTCGGGATTTGCTTTACAGCAGCAGATAATCCAAATAAAAGTTAAAACCCTGGAAAAATTGAAATAACAACAAATTGAGGTCTGTGTTTTACTCCTAGATTCGTATTCAATTAACATATGGTTGTCCCTGGGCATATTTTTCTTTTCAAAAGCTTGCCAAGTGATTGTGATGCATTCAGGATTCACAAGCACCTAAACTACTGTATTATACACACAGTAACAAAGAAAAACAGGAGAAAATATCAGCAAATAGGCCAAGGTTAGTAAATGAAGACCTGTGACGTCCAAGGATAGAATACTGGCTTCATTATGTAGAGGGTCAAAGGCATGAGACTTGATTAGGGGAGATATTGATTGGAGCTGTGCTTTGAGGACTACTAATCTTTCATCTTTGTGTGCTTTTACCTTATTAGCTGCAAAATTCCTTATCTGAACAATCAAAAGAGACCCTTCCCATTGTCATATGCTTATCCAAACTAAACTAAACATAATTAAAAAGTCTGACCAACCCTTCAAATGGAAACTGTTTACTCAAATCACAGAGAAGTAGGAGGGGTGCCGACCATGAATGTTATTGAGTTTACAAAAATGCCACACTTGTTCTCACTGTTGACTGAGGAATACATTTTTGTCAACAAGCGCAGCTTAATCTGGGCTCACTAAACAATGTGCATCCCTCAACCCTGAAATTTAGCTTTGTAAGTGATAATGTTTTTATGCTAATCCCATGGTAACAAGCACAGGTGATGAAGAAGACTTTCTTTGGTTATAAATGAAGAACTGGAAAATAATCAGCTGTTAGCATTCACACTAGAGAGCTATTTGTAACACTTCAATAAAGCATTCCTTTCCCTTTGCTGACAATGCATGCCATTTTGTGTGTCTTTGGCTTTGCTTATTTATTCTAATGGTCTATCAAGAAGAAATGTGAGGCTGGTGAGATGGCTCAGAGAATGAAGGGACTTGGTATAAAAACCTGGTGACCTGAGTTCAATCCCCATAAATCACATAAAGGTAGAAGGAGAGAATGGACTCCACAAATGTTCACTGACCTCCACATGCACTCTACAGTATGTGTGCCCACACTCAGACATCACACACACACACACACACACACACACACACACACACACACACAAACAATAATAAATAAAGTTTAAAAGAAAAAATGTAAATTATTTAAACAACCTACTGGTCATTATTTCTTTTAATGATTTCCATATGAATTCTATTATACCATTGTGGACTTGCCTTTATGATGGAAATGTAATGTTCATGGAAGGTTCTACTAGAAACAGATGACAATTACATTCCCATTCACAGTCAAATTCAATAGGCTCTACAAAGTGGTAACCAAACATATTTTTAGTTTTCTTTTTATCTAGACAGTGTGCATTTTGGAAAATTGTTTTCACACATCGTTTTCCTGAAACACAGATGCTATACTGCTGTGCATAGTATCAGTTGCAAACAGGAGACAGCTGACTGGAGGGAGGAAATGCATCTTCATTCCAACTTATTTGTAGTGAAATCCTGGAAAGAAAGAAAGAAAAAGAGAAAGGAATGTGATTGTAGATTATAGCTTTCACACTTGCCATGATAAGACTGACATGAAGGTATTTTGAGCATTTGGGGAGCAGATAGCCATATAGGAATGTACTGAATTTCAATCCATTTCTGCCTCATGGAGGAACTATTATCCAAACCATTCCAGGAAGCCACGAATCTATTTTATTTATACTTTAGGGAGGGTTATTCTTTAGGACAATGACTTGGGATCCTTTCAGTCTGGTTAAGAAGCATTCTGTTGCTTTGGCAACCTCGGATTCAAACCCACTTCCTCTCTGGAGATCTGAACCCAAGATATGTGTTCTGAAAACAGGCAGGACCCATCTCTTCTGTGCAAAGGAAGACAATTCTATTCATAATCTGGATTGAAAGTTAGAGTGGAAACTGAGATTTAGGGTTAGCTGACAGGACGTTTCAGTCTGTGCATAGGATAGGAAGGGCATTTGTTAATGGCAATGGGCACACAGAAGTGAGGATGAAGTGGCCAGTGGAGCCCTAGAGACAACCTAGTCAATCCCATAACTTTGTGAATGGGATTTCCCCCTGATTTCTTTCTTGGCAAGTGAATTATTGATATATAGAAAAACTACTGAGTTTGCTATGTTGATTTTTGTATCCTGCTACTTTACTGAAAGTATCTATCAGATCTAAGAATTTTCTGGTGGAGGAATAAGGGTCTTTTAAATACGGATCACCAGGGCCGGTGAGATCGCTCAGCAGTTAAGAGCACTGACTGCTCTTCCAGAGGTCCCAGGTTCAAATCTCAGCACCCACATGTCTGCTAACAATCATCCATAACCCCAGTTTTAGGGAATTCGACACCCTCTTCTGACCTCTGTGGGCATTGCATAACATGCGTGCACTTATATACACGCAGGTAACACACACACATAAAAATAAAAATAACAGGTAAAATATTTTAAATACAGGGTCGTGCCAATCATAGATGGTGATAATTTCACTTCTTCCTTTTCTGTTTGTAGTCCTTTCGTTTTTCTTGATTTATTGTTCTAGCTAAAACTTCAAGCCCTGTATTGAGGAGAGAATGAGCACTCTCACCGTGTTCCTGATTTTAGAGGAAATGCTTTCAGCTTTTCCCCATTTAATGTGATGTTGGCTAGAGTTTACCATGTATAGCCTTTACTGTACTGAAATATGTTCCTGGAGTCTTCAGAACTTTTATCATGAAAGGATGCTGAACTTTGACAGAGACCTTTTCTGTATCTTTTGAGATGATCGTGTGACTTCTGTCTCTGAGCCTACTTATGTTCTGTACTATGTTTATTGATTTGCATATGCTAAACCATCCTTGCATATGTAGAATGAAGCCAATGTGGTCATGATAGAGGATTTTCTTCATCTGTTTTAAAGTTCAGTTTGCAAGAATTGAGAATTTTTGCACCTATTTTGATGAGGAAAAATTAGTTTATAGTTTTCTTTTCCTGTTGTTTCTTCATTCCCTTTTAGCCTCAGGGTAATATTGACTTAAAATGAGTGGTGTCCCTTTTCTTTCTATTTATGGAACAGTTTGAGAAGCATTGATAGCTCTTCTCTGAAGGTTTGGTAGAATTCGGCAATAAATTCAACTGATCCTGTGCTTTTCTTTGTTGGGAAACATTTTCATTTCTTCAATTTTGTTACTTGTTATGGGTCTGTTTAAGTTGTTTATCTCCTTTTGATTTAATTTGGTAAGTCATATGTACCTAGGAATTTATGCAATTTTTCTTCATTTTCTAGTTTTTCTAGAATATGAGTCTTCAAACTTTTCCTGAATGGGCCTATGGATTTCATGTGAGTCTTTTGTAACAGCCCTTTTTCTACTTCCAGTTAAATTAATTTGAGTCTTGTACTCCTTTTTAGTTGGCTTGGGCAGAGGATAGTCAATCTTGTTTCATAATAGTTTAACAAATAAATACCTAGGAATAAACCTAAACTACAATAAAAATCATTAAAACAACCAAAGAAAGAATTTGAAGACAGTAGAAGAAGGACCTCTTATGCTCATGGATTGGCAAAATTAATATTTTTTTTAAAAATGGCTGTATTACTAAATGTAATCTACAGCTTCAATGTAACCCTCAACAAAATACTAATGATTTTTTTCACAGAAGTAGGAAAAAACAATTCTAAAATTCATATGGAAGCACAGAATACTTTGAATAATAAAAACAATCCTATGCAGAAAGAGCAACTGTCTCACATTTCCTGTTCTCAAATTATACCACAGAGCTATAGTAATACAAACTGTGTGGTACCACACAAAAGCAGAAATGTAGACTGATAAAGTAGAGGAGAGCGCCCAGAAATGGACCTGTGCAGCTCACATACCTAATTTTTGAAAAAGATTTAAAAAACTTAGACTGAGAGAGCAAAAAAGTTTCTTCAATAAATGGTTCTGGGAAAGCTAGATACCCACAGATAGGTTAATGGAACTAGATCAGTATCTTTCACCCTATGCAATCAATTCAAAACATGAACCAAATACCATAATATAAGATCCAAAATTTTCAAATTCCTAAAGGAAAATACTTCTAGATATAAGCGTAGGCTAAGTTTTCTTAAAAGGACTCCAAAGGCACAAGAAATAATCCCAAAATTGACTAAAGGGATTCCACAAAACTAAACAGCTTCTGCATAGCAAAGGAAACAATCACAAGACTGAAGAGGCAGCCTATAGAATGAGGAAAACCTTTTTTAACTAGGGGTTTAATATCTTTACTTTTAAAACTACTACAAAACTGGGCCAGGTGTGGTATGGTAGTGCACGCCTTTAATCCCAGCACTTGGGAGGCAAAGGCAGGTGGATCTCTGTGAGTTCAAGGCCAGCCTGGTCTACATAGTTCCAGGACAGCTGGGGCTACAGAGAGACCCTGTCTCAAAAAGACCAAAAGAAAAAAAAAAAAAAGACTACAAAATTAAATACCAAAAACAAACCATCCAGTCAATAAACAGACTACTGAACTAAATAGAGAGTTCTCAAGAAAAGAAACGCAAATGGCTTATAAATATTTGAAAAAGTACTCAATGCCCTTAGTTGTCAGAGAAATAACAAATTCCTTTGAGATTCTACCTCATCCCAGTCAGAGTAGCTATCATCAAAATAATAGATGATGGGACTGGAGAGATGGCTCAATGATTAAGAACACTGGTTGCTCTTCCACAGGACCCAGATTCTGTTCCTAGCACCTACATGGTCACTAACAACTGTCAGTAACTCCAGTTCCAGGGGATATCACACCTCTTCTGGCCTCTTTGGGTTTGCATGCACATGGTGCACTTACATACATAAAATAATAATTAAAATTTTTTAGACATAATACATCATGGCATATGCTAGTAAGGACATAGGGAAAGATGAACCCACATTTACTGGTGGTGGGAATGTAAACTTGTGTAGTCACTTTGGAAGTCAGTATGAAGGTATCTCAAAAAGATTAAAAAGAGAACTGCCAAAATGAACCAGCTAGCACTCCTGGACGTCCATATGCCTGAAGGACTCTATGTCAACATACCACAGAGATATCTGCACACCCTTTATTGCTGCTGTAGTTACAATAACTAGAAAATATCTACTTGCCGATAGATGACTGAGTAGAAAAAAATGTGGTGCATAAACACAGTAGAATTTAGTTCAGCCATAAAGACAAATGAAATCATAACATTTTCATAGAAACGGATGCAACTGGAGATCATTATGCTAAGCAAAATAAGACAGACTCAGAAAGACAAATGCTGTACCCTTTCTGTCATATGCAGAACCTTGATAAAAAGCGTGTGTGTGCGTGTGCGTGTGTGTGTGCATGCGTGTGTGTGTGTGGGGGTGTGTGTGTGTGTGTGCGTGTGTGTGTGTACAACATAAAAATAGAAAGAGAAGTATGGGAGGGAAGGAAGACATCTAAAGAAGATGGAAGGCATGAACCTGGAGTTCTGGATCCCTCCTGTGAGTTGGAGCTATGGTCCCCAATTATGAGTCATGATTCCACATTTCTCTGGTGGTGGGCTGATGGAGCAGATTGGAGAATGGAGGACTTTGCAATGTTGGAAAGCAGTTTCAGCCTTGTCTGAGTGACTGTATTCCTGACAACCCCCTCCCCTGAAGTCCCAGGTTGTGCTTGGCAGTGGCTTTGCCTCTGTGTTGGGCTCATGCTGAGGACAGGGGAAGTTTCTGTTATTTGCACATTCTAGTGGATCTCTGTGAGTTCAAGGCCAGCCTGGTCTACATAGTGAGTTCCAGGACAACTGGTGCTAAAAAAAGACCCAAAAAGAAAAAAAAAATTACAGACTGGGAAGTTGAGAAAAACAAATAAAAATTTTAAAAAGATTTTATAGTTTCACCCCACTCCCAGTTCCCTCTGTCTGCTTCTGGTTATGTGACTGAGATGTGATGTCTCATTTCCAGCACCATCTACCTGCTTGCCAGGCCTCCCCTATCATTATGGACTCTCCCTCTGGAACCATAAATCCTGCAATGGGCAAGAGAGATAGATTAGAGGTCAGTGAGTGTTGAGTCTTTACTTGATGTTTTCAGTGTAGCATCTGCACATCAGGGTGCAGGAAGCAGTGTTGTCACTGCTCCTGTGACATTGCTATCTATGACACTACTGGTTTCTCCCTTTTTCTTGAACCCTGACCCTGACTTTCTGATCACATTGTCCTTCTCTGCCCTCTTCACAGGACCTTCTAATTCTTCTAGCTTTCTAAACATTGTTTCCTGAGTTGTACCTCTGGCTGTCCCTTTTTCTTTCTATCATTCTTGCTTTCTCTTTCTCTCCTCGTATGCTAATATTATCCATTCCCACAATTTCCAAGGGCTGTAGGCTGGTGAATGTGTAGATTCGTATTTCAGTCTGGCTTGTGCACTTCTCCTTATGGATGTTTCTTAGACATTTTGAATTGGACATATCTAAAAATATCATCATTTTCTCTTAATTGTACTAGGCTCCATATTTTGTTAAAGAATGTCATCCTTCACCAATTCACCCGAAGAGAAACCCAGGACTAATCTCTATTTTCCTTACCCTGCCTCTAGCCTCTCTTCACCCCTATCCAATCTGTTACAAGATTTATCTTTGGAATCCACCCTCTGTTCTCCATCTCTGTTGCCACCATATGAGACCAAAACCTCTCATCTCTCACCAAGAGCAGAGCCTCTCTGTCTGGCTCTTCTGTCATCAGTCTGGCCTCCAAATTCATGCTTTAAACTTTCAATAGAGTGAAGCGTTTAAAAATACACATCTAAGTATGTGTACACCTGCTTTAAATCCCTGAGAGGCTCATCACAGCCTGTAAAATAAAAACCACCTTGACTACATCATCTTTGTCACTCTCTTCCCAGCCACCCAGAATTCTGGCCTCCCAGAGTGTCTAAAGTAAAACGGAGCGTCAAGGTAGAACAATATCCAGAACTGGGCTCCAGTGCCAGCCCAGCTACTTTTTATGTTTGAATAATACCAAGGCATGCCATCTAGCTTCTATTTTTCCTCAACTCTCAAATAAAAATAGCAATGTTACCTACTACATGAGGTTTAGATGAGGCTTCAGTTAAATAATGCACGCAAGACACTTAGCATGGTAGCTTATACAAAAATAATGGCTATTTGTCATTATGCACCGATTCCTACATTTGTTTTATTCCTCTGTGCTCCTGGGATGTTGTGCTTTGTATTATCTGCCTAGAACTTGTCTTCCGGAATCAGGCTGCCCATTGCTGAGTTTTAAGAACTGACTGAGATGTCGTTTCCTTTCTAAGAGATTCCTATGCCCCCACACTCCCACTGGTCCTCAGAGTATGGTTAATCTCCCCTCTTCCCTTTTCCCACAGACTCTATATATAACCATTCAATGTCCCTTATCACATGTAGAAAATATAAGATTCTAGTATCCTTTTTGCCTGACTGGACTCTGAGATGCTAGAAAGTGAGCGCTCTGCTTTCCCCTGTATCTTGTTCCTAGAAAATTGCTAGACACGAGTTAGACATTCAGAAGTTAAGAAATGAGAATAAAGATTAAATCTCATCCTGATTATAGGCATCAAAATTTGGGAATGAATGAAGTTAGCTGCTTCCTTGCTAATGTTCCTTTCTGTGAACAGATGATACAAATATATAGAGACAGGGCAGAGGAGACTCAAAATCTAGAGGAAGGTTTACTAGGCATTTGCTAGCCATGGGGACATGAACAAGACACTCCATCCATCCAAATCTTAACTTTCTCATCTTTAAGAATCACGTAATAGTAATCACTTCACAGGATTTTTACGGGATTAATAACAAGGAATGTAGACTTGGGTATGGGCAGCTTGCAGGTACCCTCTGTTTCATTTATTGGTGTGCCTTTGGGTCTCTTGTTAAAGAATGACTGACAAATCAGTAACAGTGTGCAATGGGATAATGATGCGTGGATGATTTTGACTTTCTCTAACCTCAAGGAGACACATGATAATATGAATGCTATGGTGGTGGTGCCCCTGCTTGCTGGCATGTGTACTATCAAAGTAGCGGCTTGCACAGTATACCCTCTATTATGGAGAGAGTAAATGGCCTCCAGGTCACCTTACTTGGCGTGCACCTCTTGCTTGCTCCTGTATGGATGAAAAGCAGCCTCTGCAGTACAGTTGACACGGCCTCTTATGAGTAAAAATTGGATAGAATTCAGGCAATACAGAAGAAAGACTGACCACTTAATAATTTCTCTAAAATTCAACTCCCAACATTAAAATATATTACCTAGTTAAATGAGCCATGGTTATTTAAAACAATTTTAAGTAATCCTTTTTAAACTGAAAATTACTGTTTTTAAAAAATATTTTGTCATTTGTATTTTATGTGTATTGCCTATATGTATGTAACTGCACTGTGTCATGCAATGCTCACAGAGGTCAGAAGAGGGCATTGGATTCCCTGGAACTGGAATTATGGATGGTTGTTAGCTTCTGTGTGGGTGCTGGGAACCAAACCAGGGTCCTCTGCAAGAGTAGCAAGTGCTCTTAACCACTGAGCCATCTCTCCAGCCCCTGAGCTCTTTTTTTAGTAAGCTACTTTTCACTGTACAAGATTTGGAAGCCATGTTTTAACCATACAACTTTTTTTCTAGCAGGCATTTCAGAACCTATAGCATTAGCCTCATAATATTTTTATCAATAAAAGTAGTCTTTTTGGATTATAGTACAACTTCGAGATATATTCAATTCTATGCAAGTATCATATACACCATTTTATTTACCTCTGGGAGAAATTTTTCAAGAGTCTAACTTAAAAATGCAATTTGCAAACACAATTTTGGTTGGGAAAGTTTTCGGAGCTTAACAACAGTGGTGACTGCCTCCTTCCAAGCTTGTAATTTGTCATGGAAGGAGAGCGTTTGGTTTGTAGGGTCAAATACCTTTAAAAATGGAAACACTTTGAAATTAATAATTTCAAAAATTGTTTAAAAGTGTGTGTTTATGCCCTATTGGCCCTTCTTAACTTCTAATTTCTAAGAAATTCAGTCTTAAAATTCTTCTAAATGAACTGCCTGTCTTCCAATGAAAAAATTTCTTTTGTTCTAAAAGACCTCCCTAACTTAAAGAGTTCTATTTTCATTACTGGAAATCATATATTAGTCAAGGCTGCTACAGCAAATAGCACATACTGAGTAGTAGCCTACACAGTAGAAATTATTTCCCTCACAGTTTGGGAGTTGGGGAATGCTAGATCAAGGAGCTTGCTCTTGGTTCCTTCTGCCTTGTGGATGATTGTGTCTTACTGTGTCCTCACATGGCCCTGTCTGTGCATGCAAGAGAATGGTGGCTATGTCTTCTCTTCTGATAAAGACCTCAGCCTTTTCGGGTTACATTCTGACTTCTGACTCCATGGAAACTTGACCCCCTCCATTCACTATCTCCAAATATAATAAAGTTAGGAGTTAGGCTATATGAATCTAGAAGCACACAGTCTACAAAGTCATCATAATTATATGTGGTACTTAGGAGGGAAGGAGGGAGGGAGGGAGGGAGGAAGGGAGGGATGGAGTAGAGGAAAAGAAGAAGGAAGGGAGGGAGAAAGAGAGAGAGAATACTGTCTCGCTAAGGCCCTTCTACTTATGTATATGACTTTGTAAGATAAATCATTTGCCATATCTGTTCCTTACTACCTGTTCCTCTTTTATCTAAAAATAGAAATGATAATAGCATTTCATGGGGGAATTGTGAAGAATAAGCAAACTTTCTCATTTCTTGCTCAAAATAAAGTTATCACTGAGTTATATAATAAGCAATTTCAAAACTCTTTGTAGTTTCATGTGGAATTAGCAGGGTGTGATTTTTTTATTTTTTCCTTATTTTTGATGTTTGATATTTGTATACAATGAAATATGAACATATATCTCCATTTTCCCCTCCTACTCCCCCCACATGCCCCCAACTTCATGTCTTCTTATTTTGGTAGCTCACTAAATCGAGCTAGTGTTATCCACATGTGTGAGATGTGCTTTGATTGAACGTTTTAGTCTTTCTTTAAAGGATTCATTCTTAACTCCCTTTACTCCTCACAAACCAAGATATCCACCAGGTCCTATGACTTCAAACACATAAATGACTCTGAAGTCAGTAATTATCCATGTGTCTGCATTTCTGCCCCCAATTACCCTGGAGCTATTATCTCTTTAGGGACGCACATGTCCTTTTCCTACTATGCCCCAACCCAACCCAATTAGAGCATGGTCTTGAAAACATAATGATCTCTTCTTCCCTTGTTTTCAGATGTTCTGTCATAGGCAATGATATTGAATATGAGCCCAAACGTTCCTTGTGTTGCTCTCAAGACCCTGCAAAATTCAGCTTCATCTCTTGCAGTTAGCCCATCTTGCATCCACGTGCCGTACACACATCTGTGTGCAAAGACATGTGCATACACACAGACTTCCTTCAGTTCCTCATCTCCATAATTTACCTCTCCAATTCATATCAATTCTTTAGGATTTAGATCAAAGCTCACTTCTTCTGGGAAGGCCTAGGCAGCCCTTTGTTGATTCCATGTTTTTCCTGTCAAAACATTGGACTCTCTGCTATCTACTTGTTGCTAGACTATAAGTTCATAAAGGCAGAGAGGTTGGTGCAGCTCATATTGTTTCCACTGCATAATAATTATGTAATGCATGGCAGCGATTTTGAAAGTATTGTTGAATGAAAACTTCTTTAAAAATTGCTATATTTATTCTGTTCTCTTAAAAATTTAAATTCATGGCTAGCCTATGGTAGCTAGTAGTGGCAATGTGCCCTGCTATAGGGTAACTCCTTTTAATCTCTCTTTATATTGTATATGCATGTACTTTAAGAAGACTCTTTAGTGGTAAATTTCTATGTGTCTTTTTCTAACAGCCCCATATACCCTCCTCTGGCTTGTCCTACAGTTCCCCACCCCATTTGGCCCTTCCAACTTCATTATTCACCTTTTCCTCTTTATATCACTGTATTCTATCTCCTTTCTCATGAACTCTCCTCTCCCCACATGGCCATTTACAGTTTCATGACCCCTATGGATTTTCCAACTGAAACATACATATCTAAGAATTCAAAGCTGGCATCCACTTATGAGAGAAAACATGCTAGGTTTGTCTTTCTGAGGCTGGGTTATATCACTCAGGATGATTGCTTCCGGTTCCATCCACTCACCTAAAAAGTTTATGATTTTGTTTTTCTTAAAAGCTAAAATATATTCCATTATTTAAATGTACCATACTTTTATGGTTCATTCATACTTTCCTGGATATCTAGGTTGTTTGCATTTCTTGGCTATTGGGAATAGAGCATCAATGAACATGAGAACATATCTCTATAGTAGGATATAGAGTCTTTGGAGTATATGCCTGAGTGGTATGACTGGATCATATAGATTTTTGAGAAATCTCCACACTGATTTCCATAGTGACTGTAACAGTTTGAGCTTCCACCAGCAGTGGATAAGAGTTCCCCTTTTATGGAGCACCAATTTCCATAAATAGGGGATTGATAAAATAAACCTTGACTTATTAAAACTGCATCAAAATAAATGTTTACATTTGCAGTTTGAATGAGAAATGTCCCCCATAGGCTCAAATATTAAAATACTTGGTTAGCTGGTGGCACTTCTTGGGAGAAATCATGAAATCTTCAGGAGATGTGGCTTTTCTGGAGGAAAGCCACTGGGGGAAGATTTGAGAATTCATAACCTTGCCCTGCTTCCAGTTTATCCTCTCTGCTTCCTGTTTGCTATTTAAAGTGTGAGTGTTCAGCTTTGGGCTCCTGCCACCATGCCTGCCTGCTGTCATGCCTCTCCACCATAATGGACTCTGATCCCTCTGGAACCCTATCCCAAATAAACTCCTTCTGTAAGTTGCCTTTGGTTATGGTGTTTTATCATAGCAACACAAAAGTATGTAATACAATGATATTGTATAATATGTGACATTATGTAAAGACAAAATGACTGGCTCTTACAATCTTTCTGCTCCCTCTTCCCTAAGCCTTGGATGTGTGAAATTTAATATAGGAGTCCTGTCCAAGCCCCCACACTCTGCAGACTCTTATTCTCTATGCTTTGGGCATTGGTGGCCCTTTGTGTTCATGGCCCTCTGTTGCATGAGGGAGCTTCAATGATGAGAGCTGAGAGATGCATTTGTATTCTCTCTACTCCTTATTCTACTGTGTTCCATGAGCCTTAGGTACAGAGGTTTAATTGTAGATGTGTCACTTAAGGTTTGGAAATTCACAATCTCTGTGTGATCAGTTGTAGAACTCTGTAATAATCTCTATCTGTTGCAAAATGAGTGGTGATTAGCATACTTGTCTATAAACATAAGGATCCATATTTAGCACATAGTAAGAAATTACATTTGTTTAAGGATGTGACAGCCTTGGGATTTTTCTCTAGGATCTATGACCACTCCAGCCATGTGTATTTGGCTATGTTTACAGTACTACACATGAGTTTCCTCCCACTGAGTGGATTTTAAGTCCAATTAGGTAGCTGTTGATTATCCTCAATATAAAAGTGCCACTACTACCCCAATATAGTTTGCTGTGCTAGTCATTGTTGTGGTTAATAGAATTCATATTATTAAATATTGTTGGTAATCTCAAAGAAATATTTAATTTGCTTGTATAAAGTGTGAATCACTGGATTTACAGTTCTAAATGTTCAAATTTATTATTTTCTGTGACAGGAATAAATCATGCTTTAAAATGGTTGTTGAGAAACACAAACAGTGATTAAAAATATATCCCAAAGCTCAAAAACTGAAGGCATAAAATGACATAGTGATTTTAAAGACTCTAGCTCTGAAACCAGCTCTAGATCATTAGTTTGGGTGTTAGTTTTATGTTACTGGAACAAAATAATGAGATAATCAACTGGCTTGGTTTCAGAGAGTTCATTCTGTGGTCATTTGGTCCCATTGTCTTTGGGTCTATGACAGCACAGAACATTGTGGCAGGAGTGTGTGGTGGAAGAATTGCCTGCCTAATGCCAACCAAGAAGCAAAGAGAAGAAGAAGAGGCCAGGAACCAGCACCCATCCTTGTCCCCTTAAGGGCATGCTCCCTGTGGCCTAACTTCCTTCCAAAAGGGCCCACTTCTTAAAGGTTCTACCACTTCCCACTTGGTAATCAAGCATTCAACATATGGACCTTTGGGAAATGGTCAAGATTGTAAGGACAGCAATTCCAAAGCACAGAGAATGGAGCACTCTCCATTTTACTGCTCCCAATGACTAGGCTGCCTCCTGCCAATGCAGACTGAAGGGAAGTAGGAGGTAGATGGGAGGGGCCAGATTTGAGAGCTTAGGACAGTAACCTGGCACCCAGGAAGCATGAGGCAGCCCATGACAGAGGGGACCAATGTGAGGTAGGGCTGAGGTGTAAGAGCACTGTTGTCCAACATGTCAGTTGAGTAAATCAGTGGAGACTCTTGAAAGAGAGGCAGAAGCCCAAGCTACCAGCACATATCAAGTAGTTATAAGAACAATAGCAAGTGGTATTTTCATAAAGGATCTCCTGTCAGAGACTACTCAGAGAAATGCAGTTCTCAGGACTCATTTAACATTCACTTGCTATGAGGTACATATTACTATTATTATTTCTAATTTAGTCACAAAATTTTTGAGACTCCAAAATTTGAATAATCTCCAATTAGTGCAATGTGCAAAATGGTGGATCCCAGACAGATGAGCCCAATCATTATGTCTATCATGTCTTGTACTTTAATGTAGGCTACTGCTGTTTTCAAGCCCTTAAGCAGCATCTCAGAAGCACATCAGAAGTGGTTGTAGGCATGCTTGTGGGACATCACACATGCCTGTTAGTAGAGTTTTGACAAATTCTCCTGCATCTATCTGTTTTTCATTCACATCTGTCCATTCAGCCATTACCATTAAAAGTACTCTTCAGTGCACACACGTCCTTCCTGTGTGGCCTCCCTCGTCAACCCGACAGAAATTTATTTATAAATTGCACTGCCTCATCAGCCACTCATTGGTTATAAGGCCAGAGGACAGGAAAGGTGTTTCCATCAGCCAAGGCAATCCTCTGAGAATGAGGACAGCAGCCAGCTCCACAGCAGCTAGAGACTCGAGCACAGCCTGGTGAAGGGTACCTGGTCAGAGCATCAAAGACAGGTACCAGAGCCCTTCTCCCGAATCCAGTATTGAGACTAGATTTACAAATGAGTCCAAGTTTAATAATATGTCCAGAGTAATTAGGATGCTGCATACCGCACAGTAGAGCGCTGCTATGTTGAAAACTTACATGTGGATGAAGTGCTGCTTCTCACGTGGTTGAGGTGAGATGACAAAGTACTTAAGAAAACTCTGAAGTAGATAAGGCAGAAATCAAAAAAGTCAAAGGAGTGTGTAGGGCCTGGTGTGGTCTGGCATGTCTTCAGGTCTTTAGTCCCAGTACTTGCAAGACAGAGGCAAGTGAATATCTGTGAGTTCAAAGCCAGCCTGGTCTATTTAGCAAGTTCTAAGCTAGTTGAAGCTACAAGGAGACCCTGTCTCAACAAAACAAAAGAAACAAATTAAGAGTGGGTGTTCTTCTTAAATAGTCAATGAAACACACACACACACACACACACACACACACACACACACACACACACTTCCTCAAATGGAAATATATGAACTCGTAGTCTGGTTTCTAGACCTAATGCAGTTCTCAGAACCCATTAGTTAAAAGAGAGACTAGGAATAAAGAATTCAATAATACTATAGAAAGTAATAATTCCCAGTCTTGTCCCAAAGAGACCAACAGATACTATGGCATAATTGAATAATGGAAAACTCATCTTTGGAACGTTTTTGACATTAACTCGACTGATTTTGATACATGGAGACTAATTATGATCGAATCCTTTCCACTGACATTCTCCCTCAATGAGTGGTGGTCAGATAATAAAGAGAGAATTGTCTTGCAAAGTCACATGGCTGAACTAGTGGGTTTTCAGACCTATCAAGTGGTCATTTTCCAATGCCCCAGGATAAAATAAGAAGGAACATATTTATTGACTGAAAGAATCTTCCTTTTTTTCCCTTCGACTTGGTGTTACTGGAACAAGAAAGGGCAAATGGAATTCCTGAACACTTGCTTCTTCAAATCAAGATAATAAACCAAACCAGTTATCACACATGAACCAAACATCAGGATGAGTGACACTCTCAAAGACTTAAAACATATAAAAGTTTTAAGGCTGCACAGATGGCTCAGCGGTTAAGAGCACCAGCTGTTCTTACAGAGGACCCCAGTTCAATTCCCAGCGCCCACATGGCAGCTAACAACTGTGTATACTTACACACAAGCAGGCAATACACTCATACACATAAAATAAAAATAATAAAATATTTTTAAAACAGGCAAAAGTGGTACCTCCATCATTTCTCCATTTATTTTGTCAGATTTATGCCTGCAAGAACCTAATAAATTATGCAGGGCAATCACACACTGGAATTGTAGTTAAATAACACTTCATGCCAAAATGTTGTCATGACTAAGAGAAACCAGTATAGCCTCCAGCTTCTGACATTTAGTTCTTAGTCTGGCAAAGGTGTCAGACTCCAGCCATTGAGAAGGGGTAGAAGAAAATGTAAGATCATTGAACAAATAAATGGCATAGGCATGACTATATATTAATGGATTACCTTGATGGCTAGTTAACTGTTTAATATCTGCTACCATATTGTTCAAAGGAGCTTGGATCACCTGGTGATCCATGAATGATATAGTTGAACCATTATATCACTGCCATCATTTTATTTGAACCTAATGAACAGGAAATTGCAAGTATATTAAATGCTTTGGTACCTAAGCCATGAAAGCTAACCCCTAAACCATTTTGGGTCCTGTTACATTGGGACAATTTTAGAGGTCATTTGTATGGGTTATGTACATTGTTCCTTTCATGATAAAGAACTAGTTCTTTTATTTGTGCATCCCACCACAAAGAAGGAAGCATAACACTAAATCTACTTCTTTGAGTTTTGAAAACAGCTTATTCTGCTTTTGGTAATGCTGCTTTGATTCATTCATCAATTTATAGAGAAAGCTATCAGTTTTGAGTGGGAATCAGAACAAGAGAGCATTCTTTAGCAGGTCTAGGTTATAATACGAGCATCCCTGCAGTTGAACCATGACCCAACAGAGTCTGCAGTACTGTGTTTGTGTAGAGCATCTAGTAATGCCTAGTATAGCACAGTGCAGATACTGAGAGTTCCAGCAGTTGGTCGTGTTATCTGCAGCAGAGACATATACAACAAAATGAAAAGCACCTTTTGACAGATTCATGATCCCAAGTGAGTATGGGGCTTTTGGTTATGAAAAGTAAGTGATAATTCTTAAGAACATAAGCTGGGTTTTGTCAAGCTCACTATGTCACATGCTTAGTTAAAATTCATCATAAAGTAGAGGTGGAATATCTAGGGTTGGACAGTAGGCAAAGAGTAATTTATTTTTTAAAATTAATTTATTTGTTCTTTATGTGAACAAGTGTATTGCTTGCATGTAAGTGCACCTGTGTCATGTGTCCACATGCAATGTCTGTGGAGGTCAGATGAGGGTGCTGGATTCCCCTGGAACTGGAGTTATAGATACTTGTTAGTTGCCTTGGGTGTGCTAGATAGCTTCAGTTGTCAACGTGATACACCCAGGTAGAAGTAACCTCAACTGAGGAATTTTCTTCATTGAATTGGCCTTTGGCCATGTCTGTGGGGCATTTTCCTGATTGTTGAGTGATGTGGGAGGGCCCAGGCCACTGTGGGTGGTGCCACCCCAGGAGAGGTGCTCTGTTATATAAGAAAGCAAGTGGAACAATGGGCCGGGGAGCAAGCCAGTAAGCAGCATTCCTCCACAGTCTATGCTTTAGCTCCTGCCTCCAGGTTCCTGCCCTGAGTTCCTGCCTTTGCCTCCCTCAGTGATGAACTGTAACTAGGGAGCTGTAAGATAAAATAAACCCTTTCTTCCCCAAGTTGGTTTTGGCCAGTGGTTTTTTTTGTTTTTTGTTTTTGTTTTGGTTTTGGTTTTGGTTTTTTGAGACAGGGTCTCCCTGTAGCCCCAGCTGTCCTGGAACTCACTTATGTAGACCAGGCTGGCCTCGAACTCACAAAGATCTGCCTGCCTCTGCCTCCCAAGTGCTGGGATTAAAGGCATGTGCCACCATGCCCAGCTTGGCCAGTGTTTTTATCAGAGTTTTTATCAGAGCATAGTAAATAACTAAGACAGAAATTGGAATACCAGGAGTGGAATTCACTGGTCTTACCATGTTGTACACCATCCTGAAGCAGCTGGCTTGATAGAATGGTAGAATGGCCTTTTAAAGACAAAGTTACAGTGCTAATGAGGTGGCAATAGCCTAGAGGGCTGGGGCAGGGTCCTCTAGAAGGCAGTATATGCTTTGAATCAGCATCCAATATATGCTACTGTTTCTCCTATAGCCAGGATTCATGGGTCCAGGAATCAAGGGGTGAAAGTGGGAGAAGTTCCACTCGTTATCACCCCTAGTGACTCACTAGGAAAAGTTTTGCTTCCTGTGCTCATGACTTTGTGCTCTGCTGGCCTAAAAGTTTTGGTTCCAGGGGGAGTAGTGATTCTTCTAGAACATACAACAAACATTCCTTAGAACTGGAAGCTAAGATTTCCCCCAGCCACTTTGGGTTTCTGATACTCTTAAGTGAACTGATTAAGAAAAGAGTATTAGGAGGGGTTGACTTGTGATGGCTAATCTTAGTTGTCAACTTGACTGGATCTGGAATTAACTGAAATGAGAGAGACTTTTTTGACTGGATTATTTAAAGCTGGAAGAAAGACCCACCCTCAATTTGGGAGTTACCTTCTGATGACAGCCCATATAAAAGGCCAGGGAAGAGGGAGCTTTTTGCTTTATGTCTGTTTGTCTTTTCTTTCATTGGCCATTTCATCTTGTTGCTGTGGCATTCCTCCACCTACAGTAGAACCAGCTTCTTCAGATTCCAACATAGCCTGAAGACTAGTGGAGGACCTAGAAGGATTCAGTGGAATCCTCAGGCCTTCAATGCCAGATGACTGCTGAGACATCCAGCCTCGTGGACTGAGCAAGTCAGCAAGCAGCACTCCCCCATGGTCTATGTTCCAGGTTCCTGCCCTGAGTTTCTGTCCTGGATTTCCTTGATGATGAACTGTGCTATAAGTCAAACAAATCCTTTCCTCCCCAAGTTGGTCTTCAGTGTTTTTATCAACAATTGAAAGTAACTAAGACACTGGGCATTGAACCCAGATCCTCTGCAAGAGCAGCCAGTGCTCTTAACCACTGAGCCATCTTTCCTGCCCCAGCAAGAGTAATTTCTAAGAACAAGTGAGCAATACCGCATACACCAAGCACTGCTGACATTCACTCATATTATAGTCCCATGGGGGCCCTAAGATCATATAATGAAAAAGAAAAATTTGAGCTTAGTCCACAGGTGACTTAGGCTAGTGTCATCTGAATGTTGGGAACACACTCAAGGCTGACTAGTGAGGTACTTTGTGGTGAAATATAGAAAGAAAAAAGGCCTGGGTTAAGAAAATTCTTGTATTTAAAATCATAGTCAGTGAGACTCATGGGTGAACCTACAGAAGTGGGCACAAATGTGAACCAATGCCTGCCAGAAGCCATCAGGCATGTATAAAGAATTGACAGCTAAACAGAGAGGCGTGTTCCCTTCTTCGCTCTGTTTTTGTCACTCTCATTCTTATACACTGGGCTCATAAACGGAATAGTAATAAATATAAAAATAGAGGCTACATGGGCCAGTGAGATGGCTTGGCTGGGAAAGGCATTTCCTAAGCCTGATGATCTGAGTTCAATCCCTGGGACCTACATGATAGAAGGAGAGAACTGACTCCCACAAGCTGTCCTCTTATCTCCATACCAGCATGTGTAACAAGGCACACACACACACACGCACACACACACATGCACACACACATACGCACACACACACACACACACACACACACAAACACACTAAATAAATTTTAAAAATTTAATCGAAAAACAGAGGCAACATACAAACCAAAAATCACATGTACCTTTTCAATGAGGCTGGTCCAATTAGTGCCATTTCTAAATACTTAACAAAGGGTAAGAAAAACATTGTAGAATTGGTAGTAAGTTGATTCCATGCATATTTTCAACTTTGAAAAGGATTATAATTTGTCCTAAGGTTTCAGTAGGAATTCACCTGTCCTAACCACAGTGCTTCAACCAGTACTGTCCCCAGAACAGTATATTTTTTACAGGATACTTCATAACATTACCTAGGACCAAGGGACCCACTAGTCAGCTAAGGCAATGGAGCTGTGGGCCCATGATGGTGATAGGCTCTAGGGCTCCTCAAACATACCAGCATATAAACAGAATTCTGATGGTGTGGGCCATTCTTCAGGATATGATATATCTACTAAATCAAGATTACTTGCATGGCAATATGTCCCCAGTAAATAGAACACATGCATTTAGGAACTAAGGCATAGAAGTGAAAATAACCCCTGTCACAATTATCACCGACGACTTGCTTGAGAATTCCTATTTCCTGTCTCTTAACTTTAACCTGTGTAGAAATAAAGATCCTGGTTCCCAGAGAGGGAAAAATTTCACAATCAAAATCCCACTAAATATAAATCTGTGGCTACTCCCTGCTGAGTTTAGGATTATTATTATTCCAATAAAAAAGTATACAAAAAAGAGATGCTGTATAGGTCATTAAGAGGAAATAGGATTAGTAGCCTATAACAAAGCAGAAAGAAATATACTTTTGATATACTTATCCGCTGGGGACCTTTATATATGTTTCTCATGCCCAGTTTTAATCGAAACGGGCACATACAATGACCTGACAGAGGCATAGTGATCAAGGAGTCCGAACCATCAAAGATAAGTAAGTCCAACATCAGGCAAGACAACTAGACCACCAGAAGTGAGCACTGAGAGTGAAATGGCGAGTCACAATAGTTGAAGACGGTGAGAGTGAGTTTTAGTGGCTTTGTTGGAAGCAGCAATGCTGTAGTTCATGTCACTAACCTGATTGTGGGTTTACCGAGAAATTATGACTAAATAAAGGTCAGAAGTTATGTGTCCAGGATATAATGCAAAAAAAAAGTGCATTTGAGTAGTACAGGGTAAGCTGTAGTGTGTTGTTTTTTCCCCAGATTCCTTGTCATATCAAGGTATCTTTGCTCCAGGAACTGTAGGTGTTGGCTCCTGATAAGCTCTGTTAATGAAAGAACAGTTTATCCTATAAATATCCATGCTGTAGATATGATCTCACATTGACGGTAGCTCATATCCAACAACTGACATCTGTGGATGTATCAGGTAACCTCCTGTTATGGTTTGGATATAAAGCATCCTCCATAAACACTCATGTTTTGTAGCTTTGGTTCCTGGCTGGTGGATTTAATCATTGAAAGGTGATTGAATCTTGAGCAATCTGGCATTTCCAATGGATAAATCCACTGTTCCCAGCCCCTTACTCTGTTTCTGCTTCCTGGTTATCATGAAGTGAACAACTTCACTCTGCCTTACCTTTCTGCCAAGATATTTCTGCCCAGAAACAACAAAGCCAGATGTCCATGGGCTGAAATCACAAGCCAATATAAATATTTCTTCCTGCAAGTTATTGTTTCTTGTAATTTCATCACAGCAATGAAAAACTAACATACGCCCTTACCTCTAGGAGGAGATCAGAAGACCAGGCTGAGACCAGCTCTTCTTAAACCATAGTACATTCCTTGTGCTGATTTGATTTTTTTCAACCCCTATCTGATTTCTTTTGAGACTGTTCCCTCTGTAAATCATTTGCACAGATGCCCCCTTCAAGACTCTGTTACAGAGGGAATGCCAATTAAGACAAAATACAAGCCTGGTTTTCAATGGAACAGTAATACTTCAATTCTAGATAACCTTTCAGATGATGGAATACTAAACCCTAGTATCTGGGCTGGGATGCTTCCTTCTTTTCAGTCTTTATTTGAGGTGGTTCTGGGGACTAGAACAGGGTACAAATTAATGGGACGATGTGGCAGAGGGAAGTGTTACTATCTATGAAGATTACAGGGCTGCAAACACTGGAAAATGCACTACAATTTGAAAGCAATCAGTGTTCTCCATCTATGCTAGAAATAAACTTGCTGGACTATAGAATGTGAGCAGAAGGAAGAAGCTTCTGCACTTGAGGGGTCTGCCCTTGAGGGGTCTGCCCTTGAGGGGTCTGCCCCTGAGGGGTCTGCCCCTTGAGGGGTCTGCCCTCATGAGATAAATTTTATAGTTGGGTCAAGGAAGCCAAGATGGATTTATGGTGTTTTCTAAAGACATCCAGCCCTTAACACACTTTACTGCATTCAGCCAGGCAGAGACAGTCTTTCCTACTGGGGATCATCAGCTCCATAGCTATAGATTTCCAGTCATGATACTAAATAAAAATTTGCACAGTGCATGAATGAATCCTAATATCCTCAGTATCAGCTAGTGTGTATCTGAACTGCCTGGAGCCTGCTTATCATCATATAGAGTATTCATAAAACATTTGAATCCCATGACAGAGGCTCTCTGCAGAAAGGATGCAGTTATCTCTCTCTAAAGGATATGGTGAAGATTAATTAGTTAATTTCATGAAGTGCTTCAGGGATGAAATTTCTTTACACAAACTAATTACAAATATGGCAATGTATTCATGCTATAAATTCATACCTCTGAAGTTCAATACAGCTTGTTTTTAATTGGTGCAAGGAATACTTATGAAGTTGATATACCATTGCTTCCTTATGCTGCTTAGATTACTCTGCAGTTCAAAGTGCAGGTTTATGAATGTCAGATCACAGAAGCAACCGAATCTGGTCGTAGAGTCAGGCAATTTGTTTTAATTACTTCTCATTTGGGACTCATTCAACAATGCAGACATAGTCTATTATAATTTAAAATACGTTAAATGTAGAAGCGTTAATATCCTTACTTATATACCATGTAGAGGTCTTTGGAGAAACAGTAAAAATATTATTTGTCAATTAGTAGAACATGGCCCATGGAACTAAATCATGTAATGCATGTATAGACTTAGAAAGTACCTGCCTTTCCGTTATCAGTACTTGTCAGTGTACCTACTAAGATGAACAAACATGACTGGAAGTATGTAGTTTAAAAAGCCTATGTTTCTCTCCAACTATTCACCTCTACGTTATTTGTTGCAGGCACTTTTTTCTGTGCTATTGCATAAAACTCCTAACAGGTCTCATAATACTTCAGCTTACTCTTGGATCACTTATATTACAATGTAGTCTCAATGTGGCAACTGAATCACCATTTCTGTATTAATGAATTTGGAGATAAATATCTGTCCCACCTCAAACTTATGTATAGCAGTACTGCCCCTCTTTGAGAGAACAGACTTTGGTTCATTACTATGAAACTAGGCAATCTAGACCAGCTTCCTTCAGAACTGGAAAGGGGTTTCCATTCATAGGAACCTAGCTCTTGAGACATGAAATCTGGCTTTCCAGGCACAGAATGATGCCCCTTCCCCCAGGTGTGAAACCTGGCCACCTGCATTGAATGACTCTCCAATGTGGAAACAGACCTTCTAGACATAGAAAGCTGTTTACAGTCATAGAACATGTCCCATCCAGGAATGAGCTCTAGCTCTCTGAGTATGAAATACTCCTTCCAGATATAAAGAGTATTCCGGATATAAGAATAAGCTCTGGCCAGGCATGGTGGCGCACGCCTGTAGTCCCAGCACTTGGGAGGCAGAGGCAGCCAGATCTCTGTGAGTTCAAGGCTGGCCTGGTCTACATAGTGAGTTCCAGGAGAGCTGGGGCTACAGGGAGACCTTGTCTCAAAAAAGACGAAAAGAAAAAAAGAAGAAGAAGAAGAAGCTCTGAAGCTTCTGAGGTTCTGTGCTGTGGCAGTCTTGTATTATGCAATTGTAGTACCTAAATTCGACTTGGAACACCAAGCATGAAACCTACACTGCCAGACATATAATAGAGAGCTGTGTTTACCACTTAAAGATTTGAACTTGCAGGGTTTATACTGAGTTCAATATTGTATAACTGTATTAACTCAACTGTGAACCTAGAAACTTGCACCCATTTGTGAAAGAGATGTACTCTTGCTCTGGAGTGTGTTACTGAATATGTTGAAGCTGTAGTGAAATGGCTTCTTCTAATGATGTAGTTATTAAAAATTTTTTAAAATGATAAAAAAATAATTCTTCAAAGCATAAAAATTTGCTCCTTAATAATTAGTAGATGTGAAAAACATTATTACTGAAATCTACCTGATGACTTTATATCCATGCTCAGATTCCAAGGAGCTCAGAAAGTAACCGACTATGACTACTAATAATCAGATATATAAAGATTAGAAACACATGTGCAAACATCTTAATGTCAATTGCATTAAAAAATGAATTTTTCTGTTAAAAAAGAAAGCATTCTGGCATTGTCATAAGGCATAACATGTGACTGCTCTTTTCCCTGAGATTGAAAGGAGAAATGAATGAATATTGGCCTTAAAAAAAAAGATTTGTATATTGGAAGCTTATTCTTCAATATGGTTTTTTTTAATGTTTTATTTATTGTTTTATTTTATGCGTATGAGTGTATTGCCTGCATCTGTGTAAGTGCACCTGTGTTGTGCATCTGCTCCCAAGGTTGGGTCAACAGACATGCCTTCCCTTAAACACAGCTTCCCTCACAGAGCTGACCTCTCTCACAGAGGTCAGAAGAAGCCATCGATACCCTGGAACTGGAGTTATGGATGGTTGTTAGCCACCATGTGGGTCCTGGGAATCAAACCAGGGTCCTCTGAAAGAGCAGCCAGTGCTTTTAACCACTGAGCCATCTCTCCAGCCCCCAAAGTGGTGATTTTTAGAGGTAAAGTTTAATGGGAAGCTATTGGGGTGCTACCTTCAGTAAAGATTAAGGTAGTTCTTACGGGACTCAAAGAGTGAGTGGTGCTATTTGGCTTCCTTTCTGGCCACATGATCTCTCCCTCCTTCCCTCACACACCGTTGTCATTGGGCAGCTATCCGCCATGCTGTGATGCAGCCAATGGGATCTTCTCTGAGCCAAAACTATGTTGCTGGGACTTTCAGTCTCCAAAATTGTGAGCCAAATAAGCCAATTTACAAGTATCCATCCTTCAGTATTTCATTATAGTAACAACAAAAAATGGTCTAAAACATCAGTCCAGCCTCCATGCCATGAAAGATGGCTATCTAAATATGAAGCCTGGCCAATAGGTGGAGCAGCTGGGCCTAAGCAGAGAGTATGATCTGACAAATAAGGAACTTCAACTCCTAATATGGAGCATGAGCCTTGAAGAAAGAATGGATCCTGATCAACCAAGTATGGAAGAATCTGGTCTTTCAGATACTGACTTAGGTCTTCTGTGTCTAAATTGTGTCTTTCTAAGTATAAAATCTGGATTTTCCCTAAGAAATAGACTTAAAAACACAGATTCAGATATTCAAGAATAGCAACTAGCTCTTTAACTAGGAAATTTTACTATCAGATATAAAAGATGCCCCTTCAACCATAGAAGCTGGACATCTAAGTGTGGAGCTGACTTTCCAGGCATAGAAAGTAGCTTAAAATGTGAATTTTTCTCCTTCAGTCATAGAGGTTGGCCCTGGAGGTTTGGAATTTGGGCTTTTACATGCGAGTCTTAGACATCTAGATGAAATTATGTTAATTATCCAACACAAATAAACCTTTCAACTTTGCATGGCATATGGATAACCTCAATATCTAAACATAGTACCTAGCACTCTAAGCACAAAAAATGGGATAGCACGTGTGAAACCTCAGTTTGGGAATATAGAAACATAATTTCTAGTCATAACACCAGGCCTTACAAATACGCAGTTTTGTACGCAGTGTATGGTAGTTAAATCTCCATGTGTAAAATTTTGATTTACCTGTGCTGAATATAGTGTCTTAGTCTTTGAACCTGAGTTAGAGAAGCTGTGTCTCTAAGATATAGTCTCAGATGTCTGAGGCCCAGAACTTCAAATACACTCATTCACGTTCAACAGTGAAATATAAAAACAGGCCTAGCAAGCATCGATGTTGTTTTTCTGTGAGGAGATTTTCAAATCCCATGCATAAATCAGAAGTGGACTTGGCCCATTTCATATGGAATGATAATTAAATGATGGAACTTGACTCAACAATGTGGCACATGATATTCTAGCTATATAACTATAGTTCAGTCATATACTTGAGCTGTCTAAAACTTAGCAATTGATCCTGTCTCCTAGCCATAGATCCTTGAACTCCATATATGGCATAGTTTGCTTCAGCTGTCAATTTGACACAAACCTAGAGTCACTTGGGAAAAGGGAATCCCAACTGAAGAATTGCCTTGGTTAGATCAGCTTGAAGCCATGTCTATGGGGTGTTTTTTTTCATTGCTAAATGATGTAGGTGGGGACAGTCCACTGTGGGCAGTGCCATCGTAGGCGGGTGAACTTCAGCTATACAAGAAAGCTAGCTAAGAAGGCTAGGGGAAGCGAGAAAGTGTTGCCCATAAAGAGCTGCCCCATCTCCTGCACTGACGTATTCACGACCAAGCCTCCAACAAGTGAATTCTTGGTGGATACACTATTAAATCATTTCTAAATCATCATGCCCTGATACTAATTTATGAAGAATAATTTACTATCAAGATGTTTACATAGTTCTCATCTTTATGGTTGTAAACAAAAACCAAAAGACTATATTCTTATTAAAATTTTCTTCATCCTAAGTGATGAGAACTTTTGTCATTTAATGAATCAACAAATATGTGCTCTCTGTGTATGTTAAATTCATCATTTTATGGATAAAAGACTAGCTGCATAAATGAGATACTGGTAACAGCAACTGTACCACCACCATCTAATATTTTCAAGTGCTTATCCTGAACCAGTGATTGTTCCCCAAAACATTGCAAGAATTAATTTAGTCAGTTTTCTATTTAAGAATTTTAGATTAATTTTAAAGTTATCATAAAAAGTGATGTGTTTATTGTAGCATTTTCATACATGTATAATTATATCTTGTTTTTAATAAGATACAATATTGGAAAAATGTTTCTAAGAACCCACATATAAATTTGTCTGCTTGTGTTTATTCACTTATCAATCTATGCATGCATATACTTATATAGAAAGGAATTATCTGTATATTATGGTTTGAATATAAAATGTCCCCTTACAAGAAGAGCAAGTTGTTGTAAGAGTAAGCCCAACCTCTAAATCTTTCATTTCCTCTTTGATGATGTGCAGTCTTGCTTTTGAATCTCCAAAATTATGAGCTAACTAAACCTCTTTTATTTATAGAGTTAGCCTACCTCAGGCATTTTATTACACTAATAAAAAATAAACTAATACCCAAAGTAAAATGCAAGGATGATGTAGACATGAGAAAAGTGGGACCTTCATATGCTAATAAAAGAAATTATATATAGTTTTTATTGAGGGACATCTAATGATACATCAAAAGGACCTCAAAATGACCATTTTCAACTATTCTCTTTCTAGAATAAATTTTAGAAAATTTAGATAAGGAAGATGAGCAAATGACAGGTGAGCAAAAACAAGGGTTCTTATCATGAATTTTATATCATAGTAAAACACTGGACACAGTTTACTTATCTAATAGTAAGGAAGTAATGAAATAAATCATGTTACCTACTATACTGGAGTACTTTGCCATTCAGCAATTATATGAAATCATTTGAACTAAAAGTGTCCATTATAAGTTCTTAAATGAAAGTAGCAGTTGGTGTTGGTATTGCAGTTTATATGGTTGATCTTATTAGATCAACTATGGATATATAAGCATGAATATATTTATTTAGATGTCCGTAGATTTTAAGGCTTAGTTTTAAATTTTGTTTTGTGTATATGTGTTAATATTTTTGCAGTCATTGTCACTTTAAAGGAAAGTGAAATTCTTACAAGGAAATATATGCTTATTTTTTATCAGAATAGGAGAATTATATAATATAGATCCTGGCTTGCAATGCAATCTTTTAAGGAAGCCCACAGCCTACTGTGAATAATTTCCCATTGCTATAACTCTTATGCCATCTTCTGGTCTAAATATATTCCAACCATTTGAAAATGTCTAGCATTGCTGATTTGTACTTGAGTGCTATTGCAGATCGCTTACTTACTTTGCTTATGATTCAAGTATTTCTTTACATATCGAATAGAGCATAAAAATTTAAGTTGGAAACTTAACATTTATGATCATGTAAAGTGAGCTACAGCACAGCAAGAATGGAACATTGGCAAACCTTCCCAAAATGTAAACTCAGAGGTAGACTGGAGAAAATGTGCTCCTGAATAAATCCATAAATCTAAAATACAATATTAATGTAGTTATAAGTATTGATTTAGATACAGTATTGAAATTCATAAGACTTGAAGTCAAAGCCCAGATTAGAATAGAATGCCATTTTGATGACTAATCTATACTATGATCCTACAAGCTAATTTATCTTCACATTTATATTATCTCTACTAAATGAAAATTTTCACATCTGCTTTATTAAGTATGTCCATCTTGTTTCCTTATTTTTGAACTTCTAAAATTCTATAACTTGGTACTTATCATTGGCTGTCCATGAGGGAGAGTTCCTCATGATGGGAGAGGCAGCTGTGGCAGAAGGTTGAGAACGCTCACCTTTAATTACACGCAGGAAAAAGAGAGAGGCAAACTGGAAGTGGGGCAAAGCTATGAAGTCTCAAAGCCCCACCCTTAGAGGTATGCATCATCCAGCAAGGCCACACCTCCTAAAGGTTCCATGACCTTCTCCAAATAGCCACCAACTGACCAAGTATTCAAATACTAGAGCCTCTGAGGGACACTTCTCATTCCGACAGCTACAGTCTATGAGCACAAAAGTTAATGGTTCATCACTTCATTTCTGGTACACAAAGAAAATCTAGAAATCTGCTCAGAGGTTTGTCATTCTCAGTGTCTGACTGAGTATATCCTGGTCTCCTCCCAAACTATGAAGGAATTTTCCACTTGTTACTTGCATCCCTTGTTGCCTCAGATAGGATTGCTATCATTCTACATTAATTTTGGAATGTATGTTTTAATTGATCAGTATCTATCCACTAGCTTAAACACCATCAACACCCATTAGCATCAGAACAGGTACCAATTACTAACTAGGATTACAGAGTTACCATGGTGTCTTGAATGTAGTAGATGCTCAGTAAACACTTTTGAGCCAATAATCTAATGAATATAAAGTAAAGGAATACTGGGTTAAGTAAAACAGGTGTAAAGATCTATTTTTAGTTACGATAATAAATTACCCGAGAAAAGAGTTTTATTTGCTCATAGTTTTGGAGGCATAAAGTCCAAACAGCAGATGGCTCTGGAGAGGGCCCTTTGGCTACATCACTTCATGGTGAAGGGCAGCACAGTGTATGAGGAAGGGATTACATGGGAGAAAAGAAACCAGCATGCAGGGAAGGAGCCAGTATTGCTACCTTCCACTAGACTCTGCCAGGAGACTTAGATCAAGTAGATGCAACTCCCAAAACACAAGCACTTGGGGTACGTACTCAGATTACACACAGCAGCAAAGGGGAAAGACCATCTACATTTGATTAATACTGCCTTCCTGGGAGCCTGGATACTACAGTTGTCTTGTTGCATTCTTCTTTTGTTATTAAAATAAAGAATTTTTTTCTTTACTTTTTAAAAAACATTTTTACTGATTCTTTGAGAATGTCATACAATGTATTTTGAGCACATTCAGATCCCCTCTCCCATATCCATCCCAACCTTACTCCTTCTCCAACTTCATGTTAATAAAAGTATTAAGGCCTATCAAGTCTAATTTGTGCTTCTCAGATGGTTTTGGGTATAGGTCTATTCCCTGGAGCCTTGTCAACCTACCCAAGGTCACACCCTTAAAATTTACTTTCCCTCTCCCAGCTGCTATCAGTTCCAATAGTTCCTCAACTAGGGCTGGGGCTTCTTGCCTACCTTGCACCCATATGCTGAGATTTTATCTGGCTTGAGCATGCATAGATCTTGGGCATGCTGTTACAGTTGCTATGAGTTCATATGTGCAACAGGTGTTCATATGTGTAACACAATAGGTGTCCCATTTAGGGCCAAGCATTCTCCAGTCTCTTATTCTCTAGACAATGACCTGTTGTAGGTCTCTTTGTCAATCATCATCTGATACAAGAAGCAGTTCCTCTAGTGAGAGTTGAGAGATCATTGATCTATGGATATAGCTATAAGTTACTAGGAATCAGTTTAATAACATGCCCATTTAGTAGAATAATAATAGTACGAGCTCCCCTTCAGGCTATGACCTGCATAGCCACAGGTTCTGGGCCTTGATAACATGAAGCCATGAAGACACTAACTGAGAAGTGTTTATAAAAGCCAGGTATCAGGCCCTAAATCCATGTAGAAAGTGATTGATAACTCCCTTGACATTCGTGCCACTATCACACCAGTGGCCATATCTTCTCAGGCCTGTTACTGTACCTTACAGGGTACACAGCTGGATAAGGTAGATAATTACTTTTTTTCTTCCAGTAGCATGCATGGCACCTTCCAACACCATGAAAGCTAGACAGTAGAGCTGAAGCTTCAAGGTTACTACCAGCGTGATTGCTCCATGTTTGTTCTCTGACTCACATATGTAGAGTCTTCAGCCACAGGTTCTTACTGTCAAGTTCTGGAAGGTAACCAAGAGCAAAGGCAACAGATGGTATTGTTTGAAAGCCATGTGACCTCCCTGGTCAACAACTCTGAAAGAGGGAGCCCATTCCCAGCACTGGGCTTTTTATTTGCTAGCCTATGGTATCTTAAAGGAGCATTATCATTACACCTGACTCTTGTTACAGGGTAACTCCTTTTAAACTCTTTTTACATATGTATGTATTTTAAGAAGCATCTACACTACTAGGTTTCCATCCGACTTTTTCAAAGGCTTTTAGTGCTAATCATCCTTCCTCATATTCCTCCTCTACCCTGCCCTCCCATGCCACACCTTATTTAACCCTTCCTATCCCATTATTCCCCTGTCCCCCTTTATATCACTGCCTTCTATCTCCCCTCCCAGGAATCCCCACCCCATAACCCTAACTAGTTCCCTGACATCTACAGATTTTCCAGTTGAAACACACATACCTAAAGATTCAAAGCTACCATCCTCATATTTTAATTGTTTTTTAAATAAGTATTCTAGTTCTAAAAGAGTATATAGTTAAAGATTCTGCCTTCAGAGATTGCCAAATCCCCTCCAGTAAGACCACAGTTTGAATATATTAGAACATATTCTTCTATTAGCTAAAATATATGGCAGAAATTAAATCATATTACATTTATTAGCTTTCCTATGCTCAAGACTATATAAAATGCTTTGTTTTTTCAAAATTACCTTTTGAATTATCTTTAGAATAAGTTTCTCATGCTGAAGGCTATATAAAAACATTTTAATTACCTTAAATTGTATTTTAAATACCAATGAAATGTCACCTCTTTCATTCAAAGAAATAATTTCTGTGTCTCTATCAAAGACATATTTCACAAAGTATGAATATTTAAAATATTGTTATAAAATAAGTGGCAGCAATTAAAGAGGAGAATTAATCCCAGTTTTTGAGATATAAAGTTAAGACAGATAAACAAATAAACAAACATATCAAAAAGAAAGAAATAAGGCAATTTACATGTGGAAAAAAAACCCCAGTAGTGTTGTTTCACAAATCCTTGTGAAACTACTTACCCAAAAATGGTTACAAAATCATAAATCATACAATAAATGTGTCTAAAGTCTTATTACCCCTCCAGAACTCTGACAGGGCTGGTAAAGCAGACTCAGGCAGGGTGGGATATGAACACCTTGGCAGACATTCCCTTTCCTTCCTGTGAAAAGCTAGATTCTGGATCCCAGAAACAGAAACTTTCTGTAAATAGATAATTTAGGAAACAGAAGAAGAAAAAATAAAAACTTCTATAGTTAGTATCTTCACAGAAATAGTATGTTAAATCCATGACAAAGTACACAGTAAAAAAATCATTATTTGGAATTCTAGCTTCATTACTGTTTCTGTGATAAAACTGTCTGAACAAAAACATCTTAAGGGAGGAAAGGGTTTATTTGGCTTACAATTCCAGGTCACAGTCCATCATAGGAGAAGTCAAGGCAACCACTCAAGCAGCTAGTGACATTTTATCTGCAGTCACCAGTCAAGAGAGAACAAACTCATCTTTGCCAGTCTACTTCTATGTCTTGTGCTTGGCTAGCATTTTCCACTTGTACACATTTTGAAAGAATGACATTTTATTCCACAAACATCCTGAAGTGGATTGGGTCTTCCTATATCAATTAGAAATTTAGCCAATTCCCACAGACATGCCCCTATGTCAATCTGATCTAGATAATTCCTCAGCTGAGTTTGGCGACTCTAGATTGTGGCAAATTTACAGTTAAAATTAGCCAGCACATTTGGAAAAAGCAAATAGATCTGAAAGATTACAAATATGCAGTAAACAAATATTTGATAAAGTAGAGAAATGTTCCAAACATGATTACAAAAGATATGAATTAAGAAAAATAGATTCAACCAAAAAAATAACATTTCCAGCAAAATAGAATGAAGAGAACTTAAAAGACAGAAAAAAGTTCAAGAAAATTGCTCAGATATAAAGAACATGTTTCTAGGTTTGAGAAGCCCCAATTATGCTCAGGACCAAATATATGAAATTAGGCCCAGACCATGGCCTGTCATTGTGAAAGCAGATTAAAAAGACACCAAAAAAAAAGATCTTTAAAAAAAATAATTTAATGAGAATTTCATACATGCATATAAGGTGTTTTAATCAAATCCATGCCCACTCCTTCCCCTCTAACTCCTCCCGTATCTCCTCATCACTTTTTCTGATAACTTCATGTACTCTTTCTCCTTTGATTTATTTATTTTTATGTGGCTTTTGGCTACTCTAACATTCCCTCCTCTGAAGAGGTAACCCTAAAATCTTTTAAGGATTAGATACAAGCTCCCAAATACTTTCAACTATTTGGCTTTGGAACAGAGTATGTTGCTAAGAGGCCCAAGGACATTTTGACTTTTAGCCAAGAAACATGCTACTTTTCTTTGGGGTCTTTTTACCCTAACTGCCTAACCCAATTCCTACCTCCTATTCTTATCACAACATCTTCTGAAGGGGTTACCCAAATTGCCAATAGGGAATAAGGATGCCGACCACTCTGGCTTCTTACATGCTGAACAGGGACACAGGGTGAGGCAATTGTAGTACGCCTTCAGTAAGTCCATCTAAAAGACTCCCAAACTGCATAACGCTTATCTCTAAGGGAAATCTTTGAATTGTGAATAGGAGATTTGAAGGAGAAGTAAAGGTAAGAGAAATTAGCATTACAAGTTCTAGCCAGAGAACTAAAAAAACATCAGAACAGGACAATTTGCAAATGTTCATATGAGTCCATTGGAATTTCTTGACAAGAAATTTATCCATCGTTTTAGAACAATAGCTGGTTGTCTCCCTTAGCTATGGGAAGACTCTACAGTATTGGAGACCAAGATTTGAAGTCTCACATCTGAGCAGCACTTTCTGGTTAGGGACAAAATCATCAATGAGAAATAATTGTCTAAATAACTTTTTATATAGACTTAAGTATTATGTCTGGGAAGTATAATTCCCTGAACTCTTAAAGAAATATACTGATGACTTTACTCTTTGGTTATATTTTCCTTTTGGGTGTTCAAGACCGTATAGTTCGCCCAAATAAACCATTTTATTTTTACACTTAAGGTCATTTGAGGATCTCTTCCTCGGGGGTCACATGGGCTAGGGAGGAGCTCATGGCTCCTTTCTTTTACCAGTTTCATCTATGTGAAGATAAGTCAAAGGTCCTGCTCGACCATGTCTGGCTTCACTTGGAAGCATGAATGAGATGTATCCTCTGAGTTGACCCTCCTCTCTGTAGACTGGACACTGGTTCAAGTCCATCTCGTGGAGTCTCCATGGCTTCCCTGAACAGGAGGACAGGTGACTCACCACAGTTACAGGAAATTTTGAGAGATTTTCCATAGTCCCCTGGAACTTAGTCAACCTTGGAAGGCAAGGGGAAAAAACTGTCCTTCAAGTCCCTCTGACCACATTAGTATAGGCCTCAAACTATGGCTGTTAAACATCCAATAAGGTTAGTTCCACCGGTCTGGTGCGTTTAATTATCATGTGTTATGTAGATAAAGCTTGGGTAAAAAACAAAATATTCGGTGGGTCCATCGCGGAGCCCTCCGCACATTGACTCCCCCGGCCTCATTCGCCCTTCCATCTCCACCGCTGTTCTTTGCTCCTGGTTTGGGCCCTGCGCCATTCCTGGTCTTCGGTCCCCAGACACCTGGGGAACTGGTGCTGCTTCCTGATCCTTTTCGCCCAGGCCAGCTTGGTGCCTTCCTTGGACCCCAGAAGCACTGCTTCCACGGGACCTGGCCCCGCGTCATCTCTCCCTGCTACCCCGACCTGCACCACTGGCTAACTCTCCTGGCCCAATCTCCCACCCTCAGGACTCTCTTGGGGTAAGTCTACCATGCAGCCCTCCGTGCCTTGACTCCACCAGCCGCGCTCACCCTTCCATCTCCCCTGCTGTTCTCTACTCCTAGCTTGGGCCCTGTGCCATTCCTAGTCTTGGGGCCCCAGACACCTGGGGAGCCAGTGCTGATTCCTGACCCTGTTCACCCCGACAGGCTTGGTGCCTTCCTTGGGCCCCAAGAGTACTGCCTCTGGACCCGGCCCGGCCCTCACCTCTCTCTGCTTCCCTGGTCCTGCAACACCTGCCAGCCTCTTTCTGGGGCTCCAAA
>NW_008332654.1:1589917-1593540 GCF_000622305.1 Nannospalax galili | reverse complement strand
GTTGGAACCTCATTTAATTTTATGTCTTATAGAGTTTATAATGAGTAAAAGATTATATAAGGGTAATAATTCATCTGTAAACCTAGAAATGTACAGCCAATTTTGAAAGAGATGTACCCTAGCTCAGAAAAATGTTATTGAATGTTAATACTGTTGTAATGAAATGCTTCTTTTAAATAAAAAAATGACTATAAAACAAAAAATGATCACATGATTTGAGTTATAAATTTGAGAGTTTTTATAATACTAATAAACAATTATTGTAAGTCACATTTTTTCTATTTTGGAAAATATCTCCATTTCCCATATCCTTTCAGCATCTTTTACAATCTCTCTTTTTTTAAAATAATTATGAGACATAATAGCATTAACAAATAAATTTTCCATCTCTTGTGAGACTTCTTTTCCTGGGGATGCTAAGCAATGCTTATTCCCTTTTAAGTTTCTAGTTTCAAGCCAATGTTTGATTAAAGTTTTACTGAGGAACCAAATTTATTGAACTTATTTATCATATAACTGAGGGGTTGCTGAGGTGCATGTATGACCAGAGGGTATGCCCACACTTGAAAGCCTTAACCCAGCATGAGTCATGCCTTCTCTTCCTAGCCTTCCCCAGATTGTATACTTTAGCCCTCCCCAAATCCAGGAGGCCATGTGTGATTAGGGCCAAATTACATACAGTTGGCTGGGAAGAGTGACTGAATATGCCAGTGAGGGTCCAATGACCCTGCTTGGCTCTCCTATAATGAATGAACACAATTGTCAACAAGTCCAATAGTGAAGATGTTTAGTGATCAGGTTCAGCTGAAGTTGTGATGATAGTAGTTATTTCATGCAGAAGGGGCTGCTGTGTAGCATTATCTTATTAAAAGGACCTGGAATTTAAAAGGATTTGGTGCTAGGAGCCACATATGAGGGAGAACATATGTCATTCATTTTTCTGAGTCTCTGTTATTTCATTTAGTATAACAGTTTCTAGATCTATCCATTTACCTGCAAATTTCATTATTTCATCTTTCTTTACTGCTAAATAGATCTCCATTGTGTAAATATACCACATTTTTGTTAATCACTCATCAATTGAGGGACACTTAGGTTGTTTCCATTTTTTAGCTATTGTGACAAGAGCAGCAACAAACATGGTTGTACAAGGGTCTCTACAATAAGATGAGTCCTTTGGGTATATGCCAAGGAATTGTATAACTGGGTCATATGGTAGGTTCATTCTTACTTTTTTAAGAGTTCTCCACACTGTTCTCCATAGAAGTTGCATGAGTTTACAATCACACTAGCAGTGACTGAGCCTTCCCCTTTCTCCACATCCTTACCAGCATTTGATATCATTTGTTCTCTTGATCCTAGCTAGTCTGATTGGGGTAAGGTGATACCTTAGGGTAGTTTTAATTTGCATTTCCCTAATTACTAACGATGTTGAACACGTTTTGAGATGTTTCTTAGCAATCTTTATTTCTTCCTTTGAGAACTCTCTGTTTAGATCTTTAGCTCATCGTTTAATTGGGTCATTTGATTTCTCGATTCTTTGTTTTTTTGAGTTCCTTATATATTCCAGATGTTAAACCTCTGTCAGATGTGTCGCTAGTGAAGATTTTTTTCCCATTCTGTGGGTTTTCTCTTCACTTTTCAATTGTTTCTTTTGCTGTACAGAATCTTTTTAGTTTAATGAGGTCCCACTCATTGATTGCTGACCTTAATTCCTGAAAAAATTCTGTCTGATTTAGAAAATCCTTTCCCACACCTATATCTTGTAAGTTACTGCCAATATTTTCTTCTAATAGTTTCAGGGCTTCCAGTTTTACATTGAGGTCTTTGATCCATTTGGAGCTGACTCTTGTGCAAGGTGAAAGATAAGGATCTAGTTTCATACTTCTACAGGTGGAGATCCAGTTTTGCCAGCACCATTTGTTAAAGATGCTATCTTTCCTCCATTGTGTGTTCTTGGCACCTTTGTCAAATATCAGGTGGCTAAAATTGGGTATACTCGGGTTTGGATCTTCAATGATGTTCCATTGATCTGTGTGTCTGTTTTTGTGCCAGTACAATGCTGTTTCTATGACTATAGCTCTGTAGTATACATTGAGATCTGGTATAGTAATCCCCCCCAGCATTTCTCTTTGTGGTCAGCATTGCTTTGTCTACCTAGGAATTTAAGAATTTTTTTTCTAGTTTTATGAAGAATGTCATGGGGATTTTGATTGGGATTGCATTGAATCTATATAATGTTTTTGGTAGGATGGTCATTTTCTCAATATTAATTCTTCCAATACATGAACACGGGAGGTCCTTCCATTTCCTGGTATCTTTCTCAATCTCTTTCTTTCATAATTTAAAATTTTTCATTGTAGAGATCTTTGATGTCTTTGGTCAGATTTACTCCAAGATTTTTTTTTCAGCAGCAATTGTGAATGGTAGCATTTCCCCGTATTCTTTCTCCAATTACTTGTTATTGGTATATAGAAAGGTTACTGATTTTTGTAGATTTATTTTGTATCCTGCCATTATACTAAAAATGTTCATCAGTTCTAGGAGTTTTCTGGTTCAACTTTTGGGATTTGTTAGGCATAGTATCATATCATCTGCGAAAAGTGATAATTTGACCTCTTCTTTTCCAACTAGTATTCCTTTACTTTCCTCCTCCTGTCTTACTACTTTAGCAAGAGTTTCAAGCACTGTGTTGAAACGGAGTGGAGATAGTGTGCATCCTTGTCTGGTTCCTGATTTTTTTTTTTTTGTCTTTGAGACAGGGTCCCCCTGTAGCCCCAGCTGTCCTGGAACTCACTATGTAGACCAGGCTGGCCTTGAACTCACAGAGATCTGCCTGCCTTTGCCTCCCAAGTGCTGGGATTAAAGGCGTGTGCCACCATACCTGGCTTGGTTCCTGATTTTAATGGGAATGCTTCCTGTTTTTCTCCATTTAGAATGATATTGGCTGTGGGTTTGTTGTATATAGCTTTAATTATGTTGAAGTATGTTCCCTCCAGTCCAATTCCCTCTAGGACTTTGAACATAAATGCCTGCTGAATTTTGTCAAAAGCCTTCTCTGCATCTATTGAGATGACAATGTTGTTTTTGTCTTATAGTCCATTTATATGATTAATGATGTTTATTGACTTGCATATATTGAACCAGCCCTGCATCTCTGGGATAAAGCCTACTTGATCATAATGAATTATCTTTTTGATGTGTGTCTGTATGCAGTTTCCAAGTATTTTGTTGAGAATTTTTGTATCTCTGTTCATTAAAGATATGGGTCTATAGTTTTCTTTTTTGGTGTGTTTTTACCCAGTTTGGGTATTAGAGTGATTCTGGCTTCATAGAAGGAATTTGGGAGATCTCCTTCTGTTTCTATCATTTTGAATAATTTAAGTAGTATTGGTTGGAGGTCTTCTTTAAATGTCTGGTAGAATTCTGCTGTAAATCTATCTGGGCCTGGAATTTTTTTAGTTGGGAGGCTTTGTATTACTGTTTCAATTTCCTTATATGTTATGGGTCTGTTTAAACTGTTGACATCTTCTTGGTTCAACTTTGGTGGTTCCCATAATTTTAGATATCCATCCATTTCTTTTAGATTTTCAGATTTAGTAGTGTATAGGTTTTTTAAATAG
>NW_008332654.1:1562240-1589740 GCF_000622305.1 Nannospalax galili | reverse complement strand
ATTAATTTCTGCTCTGATTTTTGTTTTATAACATTTAAAATTTCTAAACTTCAAGAACAAAAATGGCAGCATACATTTTGAAGAGCATGGGAAACCAAAAAGAACCTCACAGTGTCTCTGAATTTCTAAGGGAAAGTTATTTGCAATTTAGAATTATTTAGAATTATATACTTAGTAACCCATCAGGATGCAGGTAAAAAAACATTAGATAAGCATGAGAGTTAACATGACAGGGCTATGAAGTCCAATATGCTGTCAAGATTATCTGAACACACACGCATGCACACACGTACAGGTTCTATTTCTCTAGCATCTAGGTTAATACAATAAGCAAGGCATCAAACTCTTTGGCTTCCCTGTACCTACTGTTAGAAAAATTCTGAGGAATTGCCTCCACCAAAACAAAGAAGGGGAAAGACACTTCATCCATGACATAAAGGATCACCCAGATTAAAGGGATAGGAGGACATCATGGTGATACAGATGGATAAGCCAGAATAATCATCAGTTCATCAGAAGCAAATAGGAGAGGAATCCAGAGAGGGTGAGTGAGACAGAAGGATAACAAGAGAGTCAGGGAAGAAGAAAGAAATCCACATATGAAGGAAGGGCTGAGTGCTTGGTAAGACAGAGAGTCTGGCGATTCATCACTTACACACCACTGTCCTTTTGTACACATGAGCTGTATGTCCATGGACTCAGCCAACTGCTGATTGACAATATTCTTTTAAAAACTGCATCAGTATTGAACATGCACAAGCTTCTTTTGTTTTCCTTTCCCATTATTCCTTATACAATACAATACAGCAACCAACATGGTATTTACATTCTAATAGATTTGTAACTAATCTTGAGACAAGAGACAAGAGAAGGTTATATACAAATATTGTGCCATTTTGTGTAAGGGATATGAAGATCTGCAGAGTTTGATATGGGTGTGCTTCTGGAAACAGTCTCCCATGTATACCAGAATATGATTGAGCATAAAAGCAAACATCTGGATGCCAGGCATGGTGGCACATGCCTTTAATCCCAGTACTTGGGAGGCAGAGGGGGGTGGATCTCTGTGAGTTTGAGGCTATCCTGGTCTACGTAGTGAATTCCAGGCCAGCTGGGGCTGCAAAAAGAGTAATAGTTATCTCTCAAGAACACAAAAGTAGCACAATAAATGGTCTGGAATCATGGCACACTACACCGAGAATTTGTGAAAAGGCAAATGACAACTTGTGACCTAATGAAGGATTATGGTTGGTAAATTGGGAAAATGAGGGAGGAGGAAGTGCATGTTTAGCTTGTCTATGCTTTGAAGTGTTTTCCCTATTTTCCTCTAGTTTCCCCTTTCATCTCTGATTTTATTGATTTGTATTTGCTCTCTTTCTTCTGGTTAACTGAGCTAAGGGTCTATCTTGTTTAGCTTTTCAAAGAACCAGCTCTTAGATTCATTGATCCTTTGTATTGTTTTCTTTGTTTCTATTTTATTAATTTCTGCTCTGATTTTTGTTTTATAACATTTAAAATTTCTAAACTTCAAGAACAAAAATGGCAGCATACATTTTGAAGAGCATGGGAAACCAAAAAGAACCTCACAGTTTTTCAGGTTTTCTATTAAAGTCTTTGATTCATTTGGAAATGATTTCTACACATGGTGAGAGATATGGATCTAATGTCATTCTTCTTCTGCATGTAGATATAAAGTTTTCCCAGAACCATTTCTTGAAGAGACTTTCTTTCCATGTATGTTTTTTTACTTTTTTAGGTGTCTATGGAGTGTTGGCACATTTCGGGTCTTCTATTCTGCTCCGTTGGTCTACATGTTTGCTTTGATGCACATACCATACCATCTTTTTCATAATGGCTCTGTACCAAAATGTGAGGTCAGCATTCTGTTTGTTTTTGTTTATGCTTGTTTTTGTTCTATTGTTGTGATAAAACACTCCTACCAAAAGCAGCTTAGGAGAGAAAAGGGCTTATTTCATCTTACATTTCCAGGTCACAGTCCATCATTGAAAAACTCAGGAAAGGACCTCAAGGCAAGAACTTGAAAGTAGTACTGCTTGCTATTACATACACACAGTATTCATTCACAACCAAAGAGGTACTGCAGGAACCATGAGTTCTATGAGGATGCTGCTTGCTAGTCTGCTTGCTCACAGGCTTATGCTTAGGTAAGTGTCTTATACAGACCACTTGCCCACAGTGGATTGGGCCCTCCTGCTTCAATAATAAAGACGACCCCCCACACACACACCATAAACATGCCCACAGGCCAATCTGACCTAGGAAATTACTCAGTCAAGGCTTTCCTTCTCAAATAACTTTGGACTGAGACAAGTTGACAGTTAATTCTAAGTAGACAGTCAGATACTATGATACCTCTGGCATTGCTCTTTCTATGTAGGACTATTTTGGCTATTCACAGTCTTTTGTGTTTCCATTTCAATTTTAGGATTTGTTCTAGTTTCATGAAGAATGCCATTGGAATTTTGATTGTGATTGTTATCTGTAGTTAATATTGTCTGTTCTATGTCTCCACAGGTGTGGGAAGCCTGCTAGTCTCAGTAATTCAAACAAATTAATTCAGTGTTTTTCTAAATGAGAAGGATTTCTTCGACCAAAGCTTGCCAGAACCCCTGGGCTATGATCTCCCACCCACAAGTTACAACCTTGTCAAGGGCTCTGGGGATTGTAGACAAGATGCTCACCTGAATTTTCCTTTTCATACCATCAGGATACTGTGAAGGGTCACACAGAACACATCCCACCATCCTGTGAGCTCACCCCAGACAGATAGGGAAGGGAGGGTCCTCTTGTCTGATGACTATTCCCCTGTCTGAGTTTCAGGTTCCCAAGGCACAGGAGCCACTTTATGCCTGCTTTATCCAGGCCCTGACTGTACTTCCACAGCCCAGCCCAGGGAAGGGAGGGTCCTCTTGTCTGATGACTATTCCCCTGTCTGAGTTTCAGGTTCCCAAGGCACAGGAGCCACTTTATGCCTGCTTTATCCAGCCCCTGACTGTACTTCCACAGCCCAGGCCTTCTTGCTCCGGCTGTCCTGACACCCTTTTTCACTTTGGTGGAGCCAAAGCTGACTCCGGCCAGTGGGATCAGCCTATTGCAGTTCATTTCTGCAGAGGAATTCCCACCTCAGCATTTTTGTTCTCTTTGGGATTTTTTTTTTTCTCTTACATGAATAGGATCCACCATGTTTTTATCTTATTTTTATATTTTACACTTACATAGCTTCTAATCTACCATCTTACCCAAAAGTCTCTAAATCAGACCCCTGGTACTTTTAGATGTTTATATGCACTGCTGAGTTTCTGTTAAAGGTTATAAAATTATATCACTCCCCCAAAAGAAATATTAGAAACACCAAAGTACTAAATCTGCAGTCTTGATTTCTAAGACTTTAAAATTCCTGTTTATAAATACCAACATAAATATTTCCTTTAGTTCAATAAGTGATTTTTTAATTGCCTTTACTTGAATACCATTATAATTCCTGATTATCAATATTTTTTCCATTGTATGTTCTATACCTATAACTAGAAAGACTTTCTTTCTGGTTAGAGAGTTCCAGAATATCCTCTAAAACAATGACACCTGTTTCTTTCTGTTGATTTTTTTTCACCCCACCTGATCCTTTTATTCTTTGTTCTGCATAAGTGGAACTCTTGAGGGTCTAAACTCCATGAATAGCCACTGGTCATTCTGTTTCTGCTGACTTGGAGTTTATTCTGCCAAGCCGAGGAGTGGGCAGAAACGAAAACCATAAACACAAATATTTTCCGGATACCAGTGCCAAGACTACAGAATTACTTAGTTCTTTGATTTGTTTGCCCCTGACTGCAAGGCTGAGGTCTCTATTTTTATTCTTTTTTGTCATAATCTTCTTTGCATTAAAAAGACATCAAAGAATGAGTATCTATCTGGCTGAAATAACAGTTTTTAATACAACTGAAATTAAAGTGATTAGTAATTTTCCAAAGCTTTTCAGTTGATACTATATTTTTTCTTAATGAAAACTGCAATATTATAATGGCATCTTTTAAATCAAACGTTTTATATGGTTCAGGGAGTGGATAAAGGTACCTGTCACCAAGCCTGATGACCTGAGTTCAATCCCTAAGACCACATGGTACAAGGAGTCAATTCCCACAACTTGTCCTCTGCCTTCTGCAAAATTACTGTTGTGCACATACCCACATACACACACACACACACACACATACACACACACACACCACATGAAGACACACACAAAAAATAATAAATACAATTTTAAAAGGTTATTTTTATATTTTTATAAACTTATGGGGAATGACTAATATTTTAACACTTCATATAATGTTATTAATCAAATACAGATGCTCTAAATTTCTAAATACTTTCACTGTGTCATTTGTCTGTCTGTTTTTTGAAACAAGATTTCTTGTAGCCCATGCTGACCACCAAGTTGCTATGTAGCTAAGAATTACCTTGAATTTCTCAACCTTGCCAATACCTCTCAAGTGATAGAATTACAGATGTGCCACCACACCCCGTTTTATGGAGATTGAATGCAGGACTTCATGCATGATAGGCAAGCACACTACCAGCTGAGCTACATTGCCAGCCTTTATAGTGTCTTTCAAATTAAAACCATAAGGAAATTTGTGAATATATAGACGTCATTAAAGTATACGGAATCATTAAAAGTGATTAAAATAGATACATTTTCCCCACCTTCTACCAATTTAGTTTTCAAGCCTCTAAATTTCTGTGCAGTAAGCTGTGACTTTTGACAACACTTTTTGTTGCAGACGGAAGGGAGCTACTACTTTAAAAATCTGTATTTCCACTATGGTATAGATGCTTATTATTTTCTGAATAGGGAAATAAATGACTTAGTTCAATTGAGTTTTTAGTACTATTAGTCATTAGTTAAAGGAAAACAAAGAAGTGTGTGTGTGTGTGTGTGTGTGTGTGTGTGTGCATTCAACTATATGCTGTTATGTGAGAATTTCCCTGAGCAGATGTAAATAAATGTCTATTTACTCCAGATACAAAACCAATGACAGATCAGATCAAAGTAAGGATTCCATCAAAGTGCAACTTAGAGAACCGAGTTTATTGGGGTTACTTACAGGAATATGGGTATTGGTTACTTATAGGAGCATGGATGGCTGAAAGACAGGTACATCACCAAAAAGGGTAGCCCAGCATGAGTGACAGCTCATGAAAGCTGCAGTCCTGGGGTTCTCTGCAGTATGTACAGGGAAGCTCAGCAGTTGGGAGAGTCTCATCCAGGTAGCTTGGCTGATTGGAGAGGCTCTCTTCCCAGCAATTAATTGTCTTCTATAATCTTAGGGAAGGGCCTTGATGATCTTGTTTCAGCTTCCTCAGACCTGGAGAACTCACTTCCTGAGTTTCTGAAGCTGCCTTTTCTCTCCTACAGGGAGGAATGTGTCAATTTGCAGGACACTACTACATAACAAAAGTTACACAAGCCAAAATATGTTTGGAAGTTAAATAGCTAACTCTACAAAGTCAAGGAATAGAACTTGAAGGGGTGGAAGAAGAATAAACCCACATAAACATAACCTGCTCTCATTAAATTGAAGAATCTAATACAGTCAATATAAAGACAAACTAAAAACTTTCCAAATAATGATATTGCTTCCAGCTTATGAACCACACGTTGAGTAGTGTCTTAGCTTCACTTTCTGTTGCTGTGATAAAAGATTGACAAAAGCAGCTTAAGGGAGAAAGGCTTTATTTTAGTTCACAATTTAAGGTACAGTCCATCATGGTGGGGAAGTCAAGGCAGCAGGAGCTTGAAATAGCTGTTCAGTCACATCCAGGATCAGGAAGCAGAGCGCAATGAATACATGTTGCTGCCCACATCCCTTTCTATATTTATCAATATAATCAGGATCCCAGCCAAGGAATGCTGTACCAAACACAGTGACGAGGTCTTCCCACCTCAGTGAATGGAACCAGGGCCTATGTCCTAGGTGATTCTAGATTCTGTCGAGTTAACAACAGTCTCCATCACAATTAGCAAAGGTTTAGTATACCTGGATTCAGGTAAATTCATTTCTGCAGCACATACAGAGTTCTTAAGACAAGCATCAAGGAACAAAACAAGAATCCAGACTGGGTTATCAATATGGATTTAGGTTACAATGCTTTAGTTAACTGCAAGATATCCAAGTGATGTCTCCCCCCAAGCAGAGTGATCTAATTAGTTTCCCAGGCCTCCTCAGCATTCTGTTTTCCATTGTTCTCTTCAGTCCAGAGATTTGGTAAATTTTTCGAGTTGCCTGTGATTCTTTCTCCATGGCTTTAGAGACCTTCCAACTGTGGATGCATTACTCAAAGAATTATTACTAAAAGGGAAAAGTTTTTTACATTCACTTATGAATTATGCAGCACTATTGCTGCTGGAATAGTACTGTACTGATAAATACAAAATAACAATATAAACCCCATATTTTATTAAGTAACATAATTTTCTGCATAAATAAGAAATGACTCCTTGCTACATGCAAAGGGAGAGGTAACATAATTGCTCTGTGATTTGGAATAGGAAAGATTAGCTCCTGATATGAATTTTAGACAATAATCACCCCTCAAAACATAAATATTCCCTTTCCACATTGGTTATCTTTGATTGTTTATTAAAATATTCTAGTGAAATAAAATGTCTCTTAGTAAAGTATTGGTTTGTGATGAATTGGCAGAGAGTAGTCATCATTATCTCAACTCCCTAGGTGAAGTATGAATTTTCTTCTGTTTCAATTCTATTATTGAGTATTTTTCAGCATCTTTCCTGTTTATATTCATAATTAGTCCATACTCATACAATGCAGCATCTGAGCGCTTGGCAGGGAGCAGAAGCATATTTCATTTGCAATCACACAGCACCCTGGTTTGTTCTATGAGGGCCACTCAATATTCTTTGTTGAAGTTTTCTGCTAAGTATACATGTCTCCACAAATCTACCACAATATGATGTATTGTATCAAGATGCAATTTGTAATTACCTTCAGATATATAAATGGCTATTGCAGAGTTTTTGAAGAAAAAAACAAACCAAATATATTTCTCGTATTTTGACCATTGGTAGGTTTATGGAAAACTTTAACAAATAAGTAGGAAATAGTATAACATTTTTCAATAAAAAAAGAGAAATGCAAAATTCTAGTGGAATAAAAGTGAGAAATGCACTCCAGACTCTCAACTCCGGCCTCTCATCCCTGGCCTTTCTCTTCCATTTCTTTTCTACCACTAGCTAACTTCTTAATATTGACTGTCAATAATTCATTGTTAGTTTTATTATTTCTCCGTACATTCTCTCCCAGTTCAAGCTCATTGGATCATTAGTGAAACTCCTTGTGTTAGCTCTTATTTCCCTCATTCAGCTCTCCTTGTTGTACCTCTGGTCATTATACTGCCCACTTGCACTGGGAAATCCCATCTCAATGCACCATACTCATCACAAATAACGCAAGGCCTCATAACTTCCAGCATGACTAGTGAAATCCTTCCTTGACATAATTCCATCATTTTGGGTAATTACTTAATCACTAAAACTTGTTTAATGACTCCTAATATTTCTTTTTTTTATTTTGTTATTTTTATTTTATGTGTATGTGTGTATTGCCTGCATGTATGCAAGTGCACCCATGCCATGCAATGCCCACAGAGGTCAGAAGAGGCTGTCGGATCCCCTGGGGCTGGAGTTACGGACAGTTGTTAGCTGCCATGTGGGTTCTGGGATTCAAACATGGGTCTTCTACAAGAACAACCAGTGTTCTTTTTTTTTTTTTAATTTTTACAAAAACTTTATTGAGAATTTTGTACATGCATATAAGGTATTTTGATCAGATCCATGCCCACTCCCTCCCCTCTAACATTCCCCTCTCTGAAGAGGTAACCCTAAAATTCTTTAAGGATTAGATACAAGCTCCCAAATACTTTTTTTGTTTGTTTGTTTGTTTTGAGACAGGGTCTTCCTGTAGCTCCAGCTGACCTGGAACTCACTATGTGAACCAGGCTGGCCTTGAACTCATAGAGATCTACCTGCCTCTGCCTCCTGTTTTTGGCCTTGGAACAGAGTATGTTGCTAACAGGCCCAAGGACATTTTGACATTTAGCCAAGAAACTGGCTACTTTTCTTTGGGGTATTTTTACCCTAACTACCTAGCCAATTCCTATCTCCTATTCTTATCATGCCATCCTCTGAAGGGGCTACCCAAACTGCCAATAGGAATAGGGTCCCGGACTGCTCTGGCTTCTTCCATGCTGAACAGGGACACAGGGTGAGGCAATTGGAGTGGGTCTATCTAAAAGATTCCCAAATTGCATAACTTTTGTCTCTAAGGTGAATGGAAGATGTGAAGGAGAAGTAAAGGCAAGAGTCATTAGCATTACAAGTTCTAAACAGGGAACAAGAAAAAAGTCAGAACAGGTCTATTGGGTTCTTCCTCATTTTTCTTTTGTCTTCCAAGGCTGGACTAGTTGGCTGGGAAGAGTGGCTGGATACTCAGGTGAGGGTCCAGTGACCCTGCTTGGCACTCCTTTAATGAATGAGCACAACCGTCAACAAGCCTAGTTGTGACTATGTTTAGTGATCAGGCTCAGCCAAAGTCGTGATGATGGTAGTTATTTCATGCAGAAGGCACTGCTGTATATCATCATCTTATTAAAAGGACCTGGAATTTAAAAGGATTTAGTGCTAGCACTAAATGTGCTAGCCACATATGAGGGAGAACATACATCATTATTTTTCTGAGCCTGTGTTACTTCACTTAGTGTAACAGTTTCTAGATCCATCCATTTACCTGCAATTTCATTATTTCATCTCTCTTTACTGCTGAATAGGACTCCATTGAGTAAATATACCACATTTTTGTTAACCACTCATCAGTTGAGGGACACTTGTTGCTTCCATCTCTTAGCTATTGTGAAAAGAGCAGCAACAAACATGGTTGTACAAGTGTCTACAATACAATGAGTCCTTGGGTATATGCCAAGGAGTGGTATAACTGCATCATATGGTAGGTTCATTTTTAGTTTTTTAAGAGTTCTCCACACTGTTTTCCATAGAGGCTGCACAAGTTTGCAATCCCACCAGCAACGACTGAGTGTTCCCCTTTTTCCACATCATTGCCAGCATTTGGTATCATTTATTCTCTTGATCCTAGCCAGCCTGATTGGGGTAAGGTGATACCTTAGGGTGGTTTTAATTTTCAGTTCCCTAATTACTGACGATGTTGAACACTTTTTGAGATGTTCCTTAGCCATCTTTATTTCTTCGAGAACTCTCTGTTTAAATCTTTAGCCCATCTTTTAATTGGGTCATTTGACAACCAGTGTTCTTAACTGCTGAGCCATCTCTCCAGCCCTGGCTCCTAATATTTCCTAAATGCACCTTTTCTCTTCATACTCATTATAGCTACTTTAGCACAGACACTCATCTTCCCAACATTCCCGTTAATACTTTTCTGCCTCAATGGATAACACTTTCTAATTCAACTTCCACAATGCCACTAAAGTGGTCTGCTTGAAGTTCAACTGATTTTATCATTATCTTTTAGTCATTGAAAAGCTCTCATTAGCTATGTAGGTGACGTCCAGATGGAACATCATTTGGTCTTGGCCTTCTGTGGTCTTGTTTCCCATTTCTTTCCAATTTGTATTTCCATATTTAGTTATTTACAGATTTCCATTCTTTCATATCCCATAGTTTTATCTATTCAGTATCTCAGCCATCCTAAGGCACTGAGGAAATAACAATCATATACTAGGACTCTGCTTAATTCTCATTTTTCTTGGAGGAAGAACTGGACCACTTCCTGTCACACTATTCTATTCCATTACAATTTCACATTACTATTAAGATTATTTGTGAGTTTTCTACACTGGACGACAAATATTTAGCCACACATACTGCCTGGAATATAATATCTGCTCAACTAATACCTCAAAATTATTCATGTTATTGTTTGCCTGGTCCATTTTAGTGACTTACTTTTTGTACCACATTTAATGTGTCTTATCATCTTTGGTCAAGAATCAGTCAGTCTTATTTTAGTTTATACATTCATGTAAGTGGTTTCTGAATAAGGACCCATAGTAGTACATGTCCTAAGCAACTGGTTTGTTTGTGAGAATGAAAATGAATGTTTGTAGTAGTTTGAATTTTGAAATTAGTTTTACTTTCCTGGTTTGGGTTGACACTAAAAGAAATTCAGCATCTAATATGCAACTGCCTCTGAAAAGATGACAGAAACTTACATCAAGAATTTTTGTATATGAGTCTTAGAACTTATTTCATTTTTTGCCCTTGTGTTTATCAGATATTCCCATCAATTTATCTTTTCTGTATAGGTGCTCTTTTGAAGTATTTATTAAAAATTTAAATATATGAAATTAGAGTGATATTTACTTCTCAGATGTTTTAAAAATGGGCATGTTGTAGTATACAAACTCTTCAATCTTAATTCTGGTGGAAAGTGTTTTTAATAATATCGATTTCTCACTTCTTTGAATTATTCATAATGCATGCTTACTTTAAGCCTTCATTGGTGAATTAATTTCTGAATATTCTTATTATGCTCCAGCTAAAGAAAGTTTATATGGTATGTGGAATTACTAAATGTCTTGAGTTGAATGTGGTATGACTTCTTTATATACAGCATGTATAATCCTCAGTTTCTGTGTATCTTCCATCGAAATCAAGAGTGCTATAGTCCACTGGTTTGTAAAATTATTGTTGAGAATATCAATAAAATTCCTAGGGTAGAATATTTTTCTTAAAACTATTTGTCTTAATAAGACTGGAGAAACAGCTCAGAGGTTAAGAGCACTTGTTTTTCTTCCAGAGGACCTAAGTTCGACTCCCAGTGTCCACATAGTGGCTCTGTCGCCCACTTCTGGCCTTCGTGGGCACTACACACATACTAGTGTACATAGCAGCAATCAAAACACTTGTACAAATAAGAATAATTTTTGGAAAACTATCTTAGTGATAGCTGTATTAAATATTCAGTATATAATAGTTGATTCTATATATGTATGGCCTTTTACAAACATATATTTCAATTTTTTTTAATTTAAAACTAATATTATTATAAGTCCAGGCAGTTATAAAATTATTTTGGAAGTATACTTTACTTAGTCAATTAGGTTATTTGAAGCAATTTTATAGCTAAGAACAACAGCTAAGAAAATTTTGAAAAAATATTGTTTAAAAATCAGTAAACAGCTGGGCGTGGTGGCGCATGCTTTTAATCCCAGCACTCAGGAGGCAGAGGCAGGCAGATCCCTGTGAGTTCAAAGCCACCCTGTCTATATAATGAATTCCAGGACAGCTGGGGCTACAGGGAGACCCTGTCTCAAAAAGACCAAAAAAAAAAAAAATCTGTAAAACAAAGAACTATAAAGGCAAAGATGAATTCCTGGACAAAAAATTACTAGAGATAAAAATCTAGAGAAGCAAGCCTGATGTTTCTGCAGTTGCCCTCCAGGGACATCAGTTAGTTGCACAAGAAATGGTTCAGAGGTTGAAAAAAATTAAACCAGGTTTCCAAGAACAAAATAAGTTTAAGAGGGCAAACATGGGCATACAGAGTCTTCTAGGGAGAGCAGTCCTGAAACTTTCCAGATTTATATTGAAGCCCTCAAGAGCTACATACATCTGAGAGCAAGGATGAACCGACAAAGCCCAGGCCTCACAACAACCGAGGCACTTTTGGAATCACCTCAGTACCTGATTGGATTAAAGTTAGCTAACATTGCTTTTGCCTCAGCTATTGGCCAGACCTAATTGCAAATTTTATTTTGGATAAAGATAACTTTATTTTAGACCTCAAATTATGATGGTAATTTTTCAAATATAGCAACTGGCACTGATTTTAAAAGATTAGGCACACAGTGTGACAAAACAATGTTATGGAAAACAATAGTCAGTATTTAACAAATGCTCAGAACACCCAGTTAGTGACATTTTAGACATATGATGTTTAAAGTATAAATAACAACAATGTTTTGTACAGTCATATATGTAAAAGTTAAAAACATAACAGTAATTGGATACAATGCATGTGACTTAGAAGATCCTTACAGTATGAGGAAGTGCTATAATGTTTATTTAAAATAGGCTTTGATAAGTTAAGAGAAGTGCTTATAATAAACAGAGTAACAACTGAAAGGAAGTGTTCGGCACATTAAAACTTGTTAGATATAACTAAAGCAGTTCTTAGAAAATATATTGCTAAGTTAAATCTTTTTATTAAAACAAAGAACTGCTGGGTTTAGGATAGTTTAGTAGGATGGCTGCCTTGCATACACGTGGCTCTAGATTTTATTCTCATCACGTATTTTAAAAATTGTTGAAAATTATCTAACATTTTAGCTTAGGATATTAGTAAAAGGAGAAAACAAACCCAAGCAAATAGAAGGAGAAAATTCAAGAGAACTCAATGAAATTTGAAACAAAAAAAAAAAAAAAAAAAAACCTGGTGCTGCCTTATTGAAAATCCTAAGGAAGCTAATAAACTCTTTCTGTAACTAGACACAGAAGAAACAAAAATCAGAATCTCTCTCATATATATGTATATGCATATATTAAATTGAATTTGTAAATAGAAGTTGCCTTATTAAAAACTCTGTGGAGGGTAGAGACATGACTCAGTCATTAAGAACATATACTGCTCTTGCAGAGGTCTTGAGTTCAGTTCCCAGCACTCATATCTGGGGGCTTACAACCACCGTAGTTCCAACTCCAAGGGGATCGAACCTCTCTGCCCTCCACAGGCACCTGCACTCACGTCCACATACCCACAACCACGCACAGACACAGACACACATGCACACACAGACATACACTTAAAAATAAAAACAAATCATAAAACAAGTTGGGTGGGGATTGGGGCTGGAGAGATTGCTCAGTGGTTAGAGCACTGACTGCTCTTGCAGAGTACCTGCATTCAATTCCCAGCACCCACATGGCGGCTATGAACCTTCCTTTACTCCAGTTCCAGGGGAATCCGACACCTTCTTTTGACCTCCATGGGATTGCACGACACGGGTGCATGCACACACATGCAGGTAATACACTCATACACCTAAAATAAATAAATAATAAATAATTTTAAAAAATGGGGAGAGGGCAGAAGCCCTGTGCCCTACCTAGCTAGCCCTGGCATTCCTGTCTAGCCTTCATTAATAGCCCTTTCTCCTGGCACCTCTCCCACTGCCTTCTCATAGTTTGTACTTCTCCAGGCTATAAGCTCATGAAGGACCGTAACTATAACTCATCCACACTAGTAGTCTCAGCACCTCATACAGGACATATAACATACTTTTAGGGTTGACAAGATAAGATTGTCTAGTGAATCTGACAATCAGAATGTGAACAGAATGCTTTAAGTAAGAACCAAGTATTTCAATGAACATACTTTGAAATTTTGTCTATTCTTTATTAGATGCTAAAATATAACAATATCTCATCTTTTGTTTCCTAAATATGTTAGCTTACCAGGTAGGCATCCAGGAAATGCTTTGTGAGTAGCAGATTTATGGCCATAGGCAAAAATGAATTAAATGCCATAGAGAGCAGAAGTTCAAGAATCAATAATTATTATCATTTAAAACTGGGTTATTATGCTACTGTTTTTAATGTTTTCAAAGAAAGCAAGCAGCATAGCTATATTGTTCTTGTTATAATGCTAATTTACTCTTCAGCTTTTTAGACTTTTCAATATGAAGTAAATGTAACTTCTCAATATGAAGCAAAACTTAAAATTATTTAACACATGTAAAGAAGGGAAATTACAGAGTTAGCCTCAGTCATATTTCCAGCTCTTTTCACTATGTAACTTTAATTAGATGGCAGAATGATTGTTATTATATAAAAAACCCAGTTTCAGAAGAGGATTCTGGGAATGATTAGACTACAGAATGCTGGAGATTACACTATGCCTTAAGGAGTCACAGTAATGCCATAGAAGGTCTGATGTGCAGCTCAAGGGCAGAAAGTACACTCAGCAAGCAGAAGGCCCTCAGTTCAATCCTCAGTACCAAAAGAATACAGAAAAACAGAAAAAGAAATGAAAGAAAGAAACTGGAGCTGGCTAGCCAGCTTGCCTAGCCTACTTGGTGAGTTCCAAGTCAGTGAGAGACCCTGTCTCAAAACAAATAAACCAACAATCAAAAAGCAATGGATGGCAGCTGAGGAACAATACTGAAGGTTGTTTTCTGACAGAAAGAAAGAGAGAGAGGGAGGGAGGGAGGGAGGGAGGGAGGAAGGAAGGAAGGAAGGAAGGAAGGAAGGAAGGAAGGAAGGAAGGAAGGAAGGAAGGAAAGAAGGAAGGAAGGAAGGACAGGAAAAAGACAGTGGCATGAAATGAGGGCAGTAACTTCAGGCAAGTGGTAACAGGTATTGCACTTAATAGAAATGTCTTCCTCTTAAGGAGCATAAAAGACATGTTAATCTCAGATTATCAGCATTGTTATGCATTGGTCATTGTGACTTTTTAAAGGGCTATCAGAGTTTCCAGGTAATACAAGGATTAAGAACTTGTTCTTTGATATTAGATTCCTGATCTCAGTCAATAATTAGATACGTGGTACACTGTATTTCCAAAATATAACTATACTAGCCTCTGTTTTGCCACATCCCACCACGAGGGGGAGTCCACGTTTCCAGCTCCTGAATCCACGTCTCCTAACCATGTTGACTAATAAAATACATAGATGTGACAAGACAGTTTCAGATATAACCCTCAACTGCCCTGGCATTCTTGCTTCCTGCCTGTGGATACCAACTGTATCCATTTAAGAAATGCAAGTATTCCATGATCACCATGCTGAAGAATCCCAAGCCATATGGACAGGACATGGAGAACAGGGCATGATGGGAGAATGAATGATGTCAGAAAGTTGAAGCAACAGTCATGCAATGAGGAAGACTTTTGGAAAGTGATTCATCCAGCCCAATGATCCAGATGATACTACATGAATTAGAGACAAAACACCCAGTCAGACTCTTCCTAATGACCTCCATATAGCAAGAGCAAATAAGCTATTGTTTCAAACTATAAACTTAGGATTCGTTTTTATACAGTGAAAGAAATCCCAGGAATCTATTCTTCTAATCCTCAACATTGCAGTCAACATGACTTCTAAATTTATAATCATCACTAACATTAGTATTACATTACCTTTATAAAGAGAGAAAATAAAAGATTAGATAGAACACTATTTGTAAATGCATTTTGGATGCTTTTTGTACATTTTGCTGAATTCAAAGGTCATTTTTGTGTTTCTTATTCTGTCACTTGCCAGTTGTATAGAATTGGGCAGTTATGTAATTTTTTAAAGAGAAACCAAGGGTAATAAATGCCTATCTACTGGGTTTAGGTGCGAATATAATGAAATAATACATGTTAGATGCTCTGTATTTGAAACATTCATGAAGGTTACACAATTAGTGATGTAATTCATAAAAAAACTATAAAATTACAAAACCTATTTGAAAAATTGCTTTTTGAAACAATAGCTGATCTTATGTTGAAATCATTTTATCAGTTCTTTTTATGAACTATTTTCTTCTCTTTAGGTAGAATTATAAACTGTGATTATAATTCTTAACACTTAAAATACTACTGTTGATTATTTAGTTTCTTACAGTCATAGACCTCAGTGACATGTTAAGATAGTCCCAGTTATAATAATGCATCTTGATCTCTCAATTCTAGGGACATGTCATGGAAGTATTACTCATCTAATTTACATGAGACAAAAGTAGACCCAAATGAGGCCTTATGAATGTAAAATGGGAAAGAGATTAGAACCCATGTTGTCATTACAATTCATTAGGACAGTGAAGCCTTTCTTCCTATTCAGAAAAATTCTACCCATCCTAGATCTGTGCCATCTCATTATTACATTCTCCTTTGATGTCCCCACTTCAGAAAAGATACCCCTCCTGAATTCCTGTGCTTCTTGATTATAACCCCATGACATATGGCATTGTATGGTAGCTCTAAAGGTAGCACTGTGCTAACAAATGCCTGGGAACCTTGCTGCAGTGAGAGAAAGGGGAGCCCTCTCCTAGAAGATATACTCGGTGAGGACCACATCCATGTCAATCTCTGCACTGTTTTTCTTGGCACCTGCACATTGCAGGTATATATAAATAAACATACATTTGAAAGTTTACATAAAATAATAAAAGGCTTCTCATACATATATGAAGAGCAAATTCAAAGGAATAAGTACCCTAAGAATATGAATATAAACAGTTGATGACTAGAAAGATGACTCAACAGTTAATAGTCTGTACTACTCTTGCAGAGGACCAGAGTTTAGTTGCCAGCACCCTTGTGGGGCAGTTCACAACTGCCTAAAACTCTATCTCAAGGGGATCTGAAGCCCTTTTCTGGCCTCCAAGGGCACCTGCACTCATGTGCTCATACCCACACACAAAGGCAACACACAGATGCAAACATACATAATTAAAAATAATAAATCTTTTTAAAAAGCTGAGTAATCTAGGAAAATGATGCAGGGTATTCTATGAGGTTAAAAATAATTTAGAGTTAAATACAGAGATAGTAAAGGAATGAGATAAAGGAAGGAGGCCGAGAAAGAGGAAAAGTGGAGCTGAAGTAAGGCTAAATAAAAGAGAATGAAGAACAGTGGGAAAGAATATTAAGAGAGGAACATCTATGCTGATGCTTAGCCCACACTGGGCAAGTATCAGATGACCTCCAGAACTGTCTTCGCTTAGTAGCCTCCGTCTTTAGTAGCAGCCTTTCCTGGCTACCCTTAGCTTTGTATTCTGTGGGTCTTGCAGCTTTTCCCAACCTCCAGATACTCCAGTAATGGATTCTAGCCAAGTGGGTAAATTTTTCTAGATAGAAATTGGCTTCTAGTAGAGAAATTACAATGAGCCTGCACATGGGAATTGATGATGAACTGTAATGTTCCTGAATTCGGGCAAAATTCTATATATAGAATTTTCAACTAAGAAAATAACACCATAAAACTGGATGCTAATGACCCTATTTTATAATAGTAGAGATAACTGAATAAACAAAATATTCAAAAATAAGGATTTTTAAGTAAATTATAGCATGTGTAAACACAAAATACAAATAGAAAAGTTTTAAAACTTAGTTGGAAGATGGTCATCACTTATTTTAGAATTAGAAAATAGTTATTATATTACTTATGTTAGCATGTGTATGAAAGAATGTCTCAATGAATATATACCAAAGTGCAAAGGGTGGTTTGTCAATATATGGATAGCTTTTATTTCTTTCTATTTAGTCTATATTTGCTAATTCCTCTACAACGAATATACAGCACTAGTATAAAAGATGATTCCAGTTCTAAAAAGCAAAACAATAATGTGCTTTGATTTTACCTACATTGCAGGACTGAAGAAAGTGGTTTTTTTTCTCAGATTCATGAAAGCAAAGTAACATAAAAGATTAACCTTTAAAATTAATGTGAAAATGAAAACTACTTCAGTTAATTACTTCAGTGTTTTGTGTAATGCGAAGCTCAGCAGTACTTCAATGTTAGGGCTTGAGTTAACAATGAAATTTTATTTAATGAATATGACTTCTCTATTCATACATTTTATGATACTATAACAGGAACATATTGATAACAAGTGTGTGGTTAGGAAAGAAGTGAAGCTGAAATGAATATGGAATGCTTAAATTATCATAGGCAAACAAAAAATTCTGTTCATGGTTCAAGAATGCTCTTAGTCATCGGAAGGGACTGGAATGGGTCTTCTCAGCCTCAAAACTATAAGCCTAGGACTTTGCAAACATTTCCTCCTTTCTTATGATGACTTAGCATGGTGGATATTTTTTCACTACTTTAAGAAGGAGGTGAATCAAGCTCAGAGAGGAAGGTTGACTGCAGGAAGGTCACTAAGACAGAGAGCAGCAAACCAGCCAGCAGACCTGATTGGAAGCAGACCTGATCTGATTGCAAGTTTTCCCCAAGATAACTGATTTTCTCATAGATGGGTTGGAAAAAGTGAATGTTCTCTCCATGAACAAGAGATAAAGCATTTATATTAGTAGGCAAAAACATTTTTCAAATCAATATAAACTAGATATCAGCATATTGTATCAAATCAGTCTTTCTTATTTGTACAGAACCCATTGTTGATCTAAATATACTTTTATCTACAATAAAGGGAATGTTTTTTATTTCTTTTTTTCAACATATTTTTATTGAATTTTTGTGGATTTTATACAGCACATCTTAATCATATTGAATCTCCCTTTCCCTGTCTGCACTCCCCCATAGCCTACCCACAAGACTTCATGCATTTTTCATATATGGTAAGGCCTATCAAGTCAAGTTTGTGTATCCAGATGTCCCTCTGTGTGAGTTTATCCACTGGAGCCTGTTCAGCCTGTCTAGCACCACTCCCTTAAAGATCAACTCTCTCTCACCCAGCAGTAATGAGATGCCAATAGTTCCTCGCCAAAGTTGTTGCCTCCTACTCATTTCCCCAGTTTTACGCTTGTTTTTGTCTGATTGAGTTTGCATGGATCTTGTGTATGCTGTCACCACTGCAGTAAGTTCATGCGAATAAAGTCCCAGGTGTTGGGAGACCTCTGTTATGCAAAAGTCGAAGCCCCTTCACACCGGACAGCTCATGCAGCTCGGGGAATGTGCCGCGGGCTGGGTGCCTTCCTGGCATCTTTCCTGACTCTCCTTTTGAAGTGACCGCCTCAAATTCTCTAGCATAAACATGGCCCCTGGCCCTAGGAATACCATGCCTTTCTGTGTGTGATTTTCTAGGCAGCCAGCAGTCTGGCAGAAATCCACTTCCACATGTAAATAGAATAACTCACAAAGCATCTAACAGCCAAAGCTTTTACCACTACTCCCATGGTATAAAATATCCCAGCCTTCTCTTAATATTGGGAGATTGGGTCAGAGACTGGATCCCGGAGATTGGGTCCCAGAGAGAATAAAGCTGTAAGCACAGACTGAGCCGAGCCTTGAGTCTTGTGTACCAGTGACTTGAATTCCCCGGAGAGCAGCACTCTCCGTTATCGACCCACGGATACCCCAGCTTTCGCCGCCTCCGTGCTTCTTCCCTATGGAGTTCACTGGCCAGAACTCCGCAATCCTGAGGAAGGGCACAAGGGTGTAATAGAGGCGGGATCTCGACTAGATAATACTCTAGTAGCAGAGGAAGCTCTCCACTCCAGAGAAGTGTGTAGCTATCAGCTACAGCCAGCATCAGAGAAGTCTTCGCACCTGCCGTCTCCAGAGAGGCATAGCCGGCCAGGCCCGCCAGCCGCTAGGGGGACCAGAACCCGCCGTGGTCAGGTGTGCGTGCACTCTCCCGCCCAGGTGCGCTCCCCACATCGCTTGCAGCCAGACTCAAGCCGGGATTAGTCAGGTGTGGCGGAGACCCCAGGGTGCCCGCACACACCACGCCGGGGGTCAAGCGACCCGCCCCATACCAGGAGCCTGTAAGACTCTATTTCCATATGGTTATGCACTTGCTCCCTGGCTCTTATAATCTTTCCACTCCCTCTTCCTCAAGGTCCCTGAGCCCTGGGTGGCTTAAGTTTAATGTAGGAGTCCTGTCTAGGGATCCACACTCTTATTCTCTTATTCACTACATTTTGGCCAGTTGTAGCCTTTGTGTTCATCACCCTCTGTTGCATGAGGAAACTTCGCTGACAAGAATCGAGAGATATATTATTCTCTCTACCCCGCTCCACTATATTATATGAGCCTTAGGTGTTGAGGTTCCATTGTAGATGTGTCACTTAGGGTTGGGTGTCTCACTGACACTTATTCTCTGTGTATAATCAGTTATGGAACTCTATAATAGTCTATGTCTGATGCAAAGGAAGCTTCTTTCATGAGTGGTGACTGCCATACTTGTCCATAAATATAAGGATCCATATTTAGCATAGAGTAAGAAATTACATTTGTCTGGGGCTGTGACAGACTTCAGAGTTTTCTCCGAGATCTATGACTTCTCCAGCCATGTGTATTTGGCTGTGTTTACAGTGCCTCACATGAGTTCCCTGCCATTGAGCAGAACCCCATGGTATCTGGATTCTGGATTGGGTTTGATGGTACAGCATTTGCCATTGAACTTTCTAAATAGTTCCTCAAGGTGCTTCTCCTCTTGGTAATGATGGCTGCTTGAGTGAGACTGGTCATTTGAAACCTCTCTGAATAAGGTATGTGTGACCTTCCTTTTAATGACACAAAATTTCTGAATATGAAATAGGTGGATATTTTTCACTTTCTTTTCTACTAGATCAGCAGTCACCAAAACATGACCTGCAGACTAAGTCCTGCCAGTCACCTGTTTTATTTGTTTAAGCTCCCCTGGACCAGCGCCACCACTGTTCATTTCATGTTGCTTGTGGCTGTTAATGGTACAGTGGTGTAGTTGAGTAGTTGTGAAAGAGAATGGTTTGCAAAGCCTAAAGTATTTACTATCTGGCTCTTTACAATTGTTTGATACATGATAAAGACCCACCTGTTTCCAACACCTGAGCTCTCATCACTTTTACAAGGGGGTAATCTCCACTTACTAAAAGGGAGGTGACTGTGAAGCCGGCATAAGCCACTCATGTGTGCTTCATAAATCTACTTCTCCTGCACAAGCCTCATGGAATCCAAGCATAGGTTCATAGCAACTTTGATGATTGGCACACAGATGGTAAAATGTGTCCTGAGCTCCACATGTTTACCTGTGTACTCAGAGGCCAAGGGCAGAGAGCAATCCCACCTGGAGGTAAGATGCTTATGCCAGCTGTCCATCAGTCACTGACTTTTTGCTGAGCCTGAGGCAGATACATTACCGGCAGGGAGTTTGCATTTGGTTACTTCATTTCTCTCATTTTCAGTTTTCTTGCAGCAGGCCTGCTATTCAGGTTACTGCTTTGCTATCAGCTTTCGTTAGGTTATTCTGTAGCAGGAAACACCTCCCAAATCCTAGTGCTTATAATAACAAAGACTTGTGTTTATGATACAAAGAAGTTAAGGATTTTTTTTTCAGACTCTGCTTCCAGAATCCAGGCAGAACACATTTTCCTCTTCAGTATATGGCACTCTAAGCATGTGGGAAAGAAAGCTAAAAGGGGCTGGAAGGATGGCTCAGCAGTTAAGAGCACTGACTGCTCTTGCAGAGGACCTGGGTTTGAATCCCAGCACTCATAATGCAACTAACATCCATCCGTAACTACAGTTCCAGGGGATTCGACGCTCTCTTCTGTCCTCTGCAGGCACTGCACAACACAGGTTGCGCTTACAGACATGCAGACATAACACTCATAGCACTTAAAAAATAAAAATAAAGAAAGAACACTAAAAGCACGTGGTAACTCTTAACCCTCTGCTCAGACGTCTCATGTATGTCTCATTCATATTTCTGGTAACCAAAGAAAGACAGTGGGCAAGTCTGACATAAATGGAATGGGGAAGTGTATCTTCCCATAGGGAAAACACTTATGTAAAGCACCTGGCAAGACACAGGATTATTCTTACACAGGGAGGAGCAAGAGGAAGATTTTGAAATGATAGTGCAATCCGTGACATATCCTTTATCTGTTTGAAAGTAGGAGATCTTTTTTATTTCTTTATCTGTCATCTTGTCAGGACAAGAAACTTAATTTGGTTTCTGACACTTTTTGATCTATGAATCTAATGTGGACATAGTCTGTGGCAATAGAGGTAGGATTCGAGCCGAGGGCCATACATGTGCTAGGCAAGTGTTTTTTCACTGCACTGTGCTACATTTCCAGTTCCTGGACACAGTCTGCATTTACCAGTCTCTGGTGGGTTACAAATATTTGAGTCCTATCTTTTCTGGTAACCAAACTAATTGTAAAATCACATCCTCAAAAGTTTTTGTTCTAATTTCAAGTCCTACAAGTTTCTGTTTAAAATTACTATTCTATATAGAATGCTGTGGTTTTTCTTTTATCATTTTCAAAGATGTTTTTAAATAAACTGGATAATTGTTTCAAGTTATAATGAAAAAAATTAGAAATTATAAATATGCCTATGATCTGAGCATAGTGGTGTATGCCTTTAATACCAGCATTTAGGAGGCAGAGGCAAACAAAATAAAACCAAACACCCATCTTGGCTATGTTTTCTTCAGTGTCTTTACAAGGGAAATTTCTAATACGTGGTGAGAGAAGATCATATAATGAAAATAAGTTTCTATGTTTAGAATAGAAAGCTTTCTTACTTGTTATGATGTTTGATAAACATGGTGTATGGTAATATCTGAGCAGGAAGGTTTTCGGAGCTGATTATTCAGTATAAACAAAGGTCTGTGGAACTCAAAGAGGAGAAAACAGATCTTCTGAAAGCTAGATAACATCAGGAGGAACTAGCAGGACAGCAGAGCTTGAGGAACCATGGTGGGAACATGCATTGCTGATTATTTACTTCCTCATTTCCAGGTTCTAATGAATTCACCTACGCCTGCTCTCTATCTGGCATTGTTCATCTTTGCATTTTTGTAAGCATAAGGGTATTAGATGAAGTAGAAAATTTCCGTGATTCATCCACCTCAGTGAAACTTACAAATGTTCTCTTCAAAAGATTTCTAAGATGTGTGCCTACTCCCTCCTGCAGAATTTCTTCAAGTGTGACCTGAGGACAAACTGTATCAGAGTCACATAGAGTAGTTCTTTTAAAGACAGAACCTTGGTCCTAGACCATATTTTCTAAAATCAGTACCACGGAGGGTCGATTCTAGAGATTTGTGTTTTAATTGTCAGTCTGAATAGTTGTGATCCACACAAATATTTTAGAAGCACAGTTGAGTGACTTGGGCAAATTACCCCTCAAAAGTTCTAAGTGGATTCACTTGTCTACAAAAAACTGAACTTTATCAGTTCTGAAACATGATCCCCAAATCTCATAAAGTTACAGAATGTTGCTATTGCCTAACAGAATTATATGTCCTTCGGTCAAGTAATTTGTGGTCTAATTTCAGTTCCCCAAAGACCAGAATATAGAGGTCAGAATCAGTCTTAAAAGAGAAATTAGTTGGTTGCATCGTTATCTTTTGCAGCAGAGGGAAAGTGTTTATTAAGTAAAACTGGGAAGACAAGCAGTCATAGAAGCAAAGCAACAACCAAGGTTGATATGGAAATCTTCTTGTAGATATTTAAAATACATATTAGACACATTCTGAGTTTCTTTTCAAGGTGTTAGGAAAGAGATAAAATGTGTAATAAGCCATAAGAAAACAACATCCCACAGCTTTTCTATATGCCTCTGTAATCACTTGTTCTACTTCTCTCCAGGGCCTTTATTATCAACTGTCTAGTGCACTGGAATAACAAATACCTTTAATAACATAACATGAATATCCATGATGGCTTATAATGACAAAATATACAAATGACAAAAATACACTAAGTAAAATTTATTTCTTGAGTGATGTACAGGGAAATAGTCTCGGTAGCTGCAGCACTTTCGAGTAGAGATAAAACTGTGACTCCAAAACTTGCCTTTTTCAAGCACCCTGGTAAATACTCGGACACATTTCTTATACACACAAGATGAGGTTTTCTTGTTACTAGAAAGTATATTAAAGTTCAGCTTGCTACTCCATAGACAGAAGGAGTACAGTCCTGGTGGCTACATGTACCCTACCCCACCGGGGTTTCATCCCGAGCTTCAAGGTAGATGTCTGGAGCTCAGATTGGGGAGAAAAGGAGGAGATAAAAGCCCAGGACTCCTCCCCAACCCCCACAACCACTGCTCCCACGTAGCCAGAACATCTCAGGACTCTGTCTAAAGATGCCATCTACAGAATGGATCCTGTGCTGAGGATATGGCTCAGAGTCAGAGGGAACTAAGATAAGAAGGGACTAGTGGGTCTAGATTTTTTGTTTCCAATTCCTATGCTACTTCTTTGTACCATCTTTCAAAGGCTAAAGCTACTGGGGACTCAGTTCTTTGCTTCCCTTTCTCAGTCCCTCACCATTGGAGAAGCAATCTCATCCAATAACTTCACAAGCATTTTCTCTCTGCAGGTAATCACTGCATCCATCATGCATCTGTATGCAAGTACTGAAACTAGGCTTAGAGAGTGTGAGTTGCCTGCTCAAGTTTACGTACATACTCTGAGAGGCAAAGGCCCTGTCGCATCCAAGGCCCTTGCTCTAAACTACCACATCTGTTGCCCAGTGCTTGCCTGAGTCAAATTATTGTCTATTTTGTAGATGCTTAGGATTGGAACTCTTGACGTTACATCAGGTGTTACATAACTATACATGTTTTCCCTTCAAAAGGAAAAATCTTCAATTTGTTGTTTCTACTACTGTAGGACATTTCTTTTAACCAAACTGCTGCACTCCAGTTGAAAATTAAAAATTTCCAGAAAAAATACTGTCAACTCTGCTCTGGTTAGGTTATGACTGTCTGTTTTATATCTCTGTGACCCACTTTGATGTAGAAACTATTGTTCCATGACTAGACCATGGAGGACCCTCAACGTTCACCTGCACCTCACCCTTGTCTCCCTCCCTGAAAGCTTGTCTAAAATGCAGCTTCCAAATAAGATCCTTAGGGGGCTGTTACTCCTCTTTCAACGTAGAGATCTAACCTGTATGTAAGTGTGAAAACAGTTAATTGTTATTCTAAAACACAAACTTGAGAGAGTATGAGGGGAACAGTGGAGAAGAGAGCTGGGAAACGAAAAAATGATTATTAAGCTCATTTGGGCAAAAGACACAACAAATTGGAACAGTTAACTGTTTTGTACAAAATAAGCCCAGTTGTGTGTGGTAGCACAGGCCTTTATTCCCAGTACTGGGGAGGCAGAAGGGAGGTGGGTTTCTGTAAGTTTAAGGTCAGCCTGGTCTACATAGCCAACACCAAGCTAGCAAGGACTATGTAGCGAGACCCTGTCTCAAAATAAATAAATAAGTAAATAAATAATAAATAAATAAATGAAGGCTTACAGTCAGGTGCTACAAGTACAGTGGAAAATAAGTAATGGGAAAGAGAAAAAGATAAGCAAAACATGACTGATGTTGTGTTAAAAGCCTCTGTAAACAAATGACATAAATGAAGATAGATGAACTACTCAACACATGAAATTGCTAAAAGGATAGTTAATAAAATAAGTCCTTACACTGTATTCCAAAAGTTTTATGGATAGCTAATTTTAGAAGGGTAGAGGGAAAATAAACCACACAAAATTCAGGAAAATTGTAGGCAGCATTTCTCCTGGATATTGAAAGAATTTTTCCCAAAGGATGAGTATGAAAGAAATCACAAAGGAAGAGTCAAATTTGAATACATCATATTTTAAATTTTCAAGATGTCAGAAACATCTCAAAGTTGCAACACAAGGAGCACAAATGACAAAAATGAAGCTCTAACACCTGAGTCTCTGAGGAGGACACGTTCGGCTGTACTGGTGCAATGATTGTCCTGAGTCTGTGCTTGTCAAGAAGCACAGGATTCCAAATGTAGTTTATCAGCAAAATTCATTTTCCCAATAAAAATGTAAATGTACCTCGAATTTCTTAAACCTGAGATGAGGTGTTAAAAGTTGTTGAAAGGGGCAAGGCTCTGAGTGCTAAGATGTAGCTCACCTGTTCCCTCCAGCAGACCGTAAGATATGACGAAGGGGCTCAGTACTTCTAGAACTCACTCACTGATGGAGCCCCCATTGTGACTCACTAGCAGAACACGTAAGTGTCAGCTGCGGATCACCATGAGGCTGTGGATCATCAGACCCTCAACCACACTACAAGTTCTTTCTGCAACCAGAATATGGACTCAGTTTTAACACTGATATATTCTATTTCAAATTACACAGAAAACGATCCCAAGATACTTGGCATACTCATGGAAATAAGACTGATAAGAAGATAATCAAAATGTTCATGGTGAGAAAATAATTTTTAAAAATATTTATTATTTTTATTTTATGTGTATGAGTGTATTGCCTGCATGTGTGTAAGTGCCCCCATGTTGTGCAATGCCCTCAGAGGTCAGAAGAGGGCATCAGATTCCCTGGAACTGGAGTTATGGACAGTGTTTAGCTGCCATGTGGCTCCTGGGAACTGAATTCAGGACTTCTGCAAGAGTAGGCAGTATTCTTAACCACCCAGCCATCTCTCCATCCCTGAGAAATTACATTGTTTTCAGTGAAATGCCATTTCAACAACTTATTTTAATTCAGCCTTTAATCATTTAAGGAAGCGCATCTGTAGGCATCTTCCTAGATGAGTTGACAGCCTCATTGTTTTCTAAGCATGCTCTGTGTCCCTGCTTCTCAACTTGGCTCATCTCTTTCCTCTCATTTCCTTTGAATTCTGTTCATGTTTCAGTGTCTAGTCTTAGCTTTCTCTACCCATGAAGCACTTCCCAAACTCCTTAGGACACTGTCGTTATTTCCCCTCTGAAATGAGTAACCCTGCTTTGCCTTAGCAGTCATCTGGAAAACTGACCTTGCAATATCGCCAGCTTATTTCTTTACTGTAACTATGCCTGTAAGAGATTAAAAATATATTTCTCTCAACCTAACCCATTGTCTTCACCTTTGTTCTATATTCACAATGTATAGATAAAATGTGTTTGTCCTAAGTTCAGTGAGAATATCAGGCCTTGAAGTCAATCTACTCTGGATGGAGTTAATCTGAATTCTTTAACTCAGTCTTCCTCTGCAAAAAGCTGTTATTAATGATATTCCTTGAGATTACATGAAATATGAAGTGATATGTATAAATTGCAATGTAGTCTCTGACATAAGGAAGAAATTCAATGGATTATAGCTATTCAACACCATCACCATCAACACCATCCTCATCATCCTCACCATCATCATGTCAACTCCTTCCTCATCATCATCCTCACCATCTTCATCATCACCATCACCTTCATCACCACCACCACCACCACCACCACCACCACCATCATCATCATCATCATCATCATCGTGCATTTACAAGGCCCTTCAGATGGGGGAAGGTCACACCTGTAAACAGCCTTGTGTTGCTTACTCAACAAGCATTTATTATGGACTTCCTGCATGCCAGGTGCTATTCTGTGTTAAACATGACAAGTTTTTAACCTCTGCATTTATGGCCTAGTGGGAACTAGTTTTCTTCATAAAACCAACTTTTTTTTGTTTGTTTGTTTGTTTGTTTTTTTTTGTTGTTTGTTTTTTTTTAATTTTTAAAAATGATTTATTTAATAACAACATACTTAGAAGAAGCATATCATTACAACACAATTGACATATTCAATAACGTTTTCCTGAGGTAGGATGCATCTCTTTCAAATTTGGCTGTAAATTTTTAAGTTCACAGTTGAATTAATAGTTATATAATATTGAACTCAGTATATAAGCCCTGTGAGACATAAAATTGAATGAGCTTTTAGCCTTTAAAAAAGATTTCCATTTCATTTTAAAATATACTATTTCTTACAAAAAGACTCAGTTTTTGCTACTA
>NW_008332654.1:1548853-1561111 GCF_000622305.1 Nannospalax galili | reverse complement strand
ATTTTTAATTACTGTGTGTCTTGCAGATAAATCTTGGGTAATGACCAGTTGGTCTCAAATAAACCTTATCTAGAGATATTTTTCTTGATCTTTTATGTATAATTTGTCAGTAGATTGTAGGAATAATATGGTTCCCTCTGCATAAAACCAACTTTTAAATCATCAGGATCAAAGCAATTTTTCCAAGATTAATGGTATTGACTAGAAGTTATGGTTTCCCATTATGAAAAGAATGCATTTATAAGAACTTTTAATTGATTCAAATCATGTTGTTTCACTGATTTACTTCTTTTCATGGAAGTCAGAAATAAACAACTTCACATTTTAACGTGTCTAATAGTTAGGGTTGAACTCTATTTTGTATTTGATGTTTTCATGTCACTTTTGTTATATCTCTGGTGTTCATGACCTAAAGATAAATATGTTCTGCTGTAATAGAGAGGAAGATATCTAAAGTACTGAATTTCTCTACACACACAAGCAGACAACACAACATACTCCACCTCTGGCTTATGGACTGTGTACAATATTTGCAGTGGTATTTGTTGTATCACATTAACTGGTCCCAATATGAAACTAAATTTTACTTCCTTTTCTTTCATTTCCAAAATCCACCAAAGCTCTTTCCAAAGTAAGTTGTTCAACTGGTAACAGCTGTTGCTGAAGTATCTCCTGACCATCAGCCAAATAAACATTTAAGTAACATAATAAAAGTCCAACCTGTACACATATTAACCCCATTAAACTAGTTCTTGGAACTATGTCCTATAAATCTAAGGTCTCATTTTTCCATCTCTCAGCTTTTTGGGTAATCAGTCAGCTGATGGATTAATATTTTCCCATATAAAAAAATGTTGCAAATAGTCTGGTATGTGACCTTGTATATATCCATGAAGAGAAAGAGTGAAATGAATATGGCCAGGAAAGAATAGTGGTTACAGAATGGGACAAGGTCAGAGAGGGGAATATTTCATTTTGTATCTTATATTTGGAAAAATCTTCTATACTCTGTTACAGTATACATTATATAACATGGTGAATGGACCCTCTCCAATCATATGCTGAGAGGGGTTTGAGTGGCTATGGATTTGCCTTGGTTCTGTTTTGCTTTGTTTTTTGTCTAGCTCATTGTACAGTATGTGCAAGCATGTTGGAATTTTGTATAAGAATGCCATGGAAGTGAGGAACAGGAATTTTATTGACACAGCTGGGAAGATTTTTCTGGAAGAGAATGGAATGTCAGAGGAAGAGACTTTCGGAGTGTTTTCAAGAAGTTTTGCTGTGTCAAGTGGCTGAACTCTCCCCTCATTGGTGTTTCCCACCGAGAACTTGAAAGCTAGGGGAGGCAGGCCTGTGGCTCCTTGAGGAACATGAAGAATCACATGGATTAAATTGGGATTGTGCCATTCTTCCACGAAGTTATCATTTAATGTTTCTTTAGCGTAAAAGACACTTGAGTCACCAATGAAAAAAATCTAGCGGTACCTTTAGTATCTCAAACCCATTCCTAAATAGTCTTTCAGTATTAACATAGCTCAAATAAGTTGCTCAAATTTAAGGATATATTTTCAAGAAAGGAGTTTACTACTCATAACTTTGTTGGCTTTATTCATTTTAATTTTAATCTCTGTCATTTTATCATTTTTCTACCCTTTATTTTCTGAAATCAAAGTTATCCGGTGGTGTTTGTACGTAAAGTCACAACCAATGGAACAGAACTCTGATTTTTACAGCTTCTTTCTCATTGGTATTATTGCAAGGCTTACGGTTCTTGGATTTATCATTCAGGGAAAAGTTTTAAATTTTCTGTCTTCCCTTATGAATTCTGTATTTTGAAACCCTTCCCTAGATTATTTCTTGACTGCTTGTTCTGTGTTTTGTGAAAATATAATCATAATTCACTACTAGTCTTGGCAAAATGAATTAGAAAGAATTATCTACTCTGTGTGCAAATGAATAACATACTAAATAAAATTTTAAAAGTTTAAACACCCAAATTCCAGGCTTTCTATTACTATTTCTAAATTAACTGAATAATTGAGATGCAATAATATTTCCTTTTAAAATGTCTTAGGCTTCATTCTTATTTAAAAGAATATCTACTCCAAATACTGAAAACTAAGAAAAAAAATGAAAAAAAGAGAATTTTAAAAGCCAGGAACAGAAGCTAATTATGTTACTGTGCTTTTCATATTCAAAATGTCTTTTGAAGGAGAAGGAAGTCTTGTCTCCTTGGACTAGATTCTTCGTGGCTTCCTCTAGCACTGTACTATGATCGCTCACTCAAGGAGGCTGTGGGCTGATGAAACCACCTCTGTTTCCACTTCCTGCCTTTGGTCTTCCTCTACATCCTGGATGAGTGCAAAAAGCTGTAGCCAAATAATAAAAAATTCAACAGTCTTTTCATTGTTAAAGAATACCATCCATGCTTTCTGGATCTAGATTCTTTATTGCTTTTGCAGCACACTCAGATAACCTACCTAGGCAATAGGAGCTCTACTCTTCCCATTTGAATCCATACTTTTTATTCAAAAGCGTGTTAGGACTTTTCATTTCCTTCTTTCTTCATTTCAATATATTTTCATATTGTCCTTCATATACAGAATCATTTCCTCTCTTTTATCTTTAAGTCAGTTTCTTTATCCCTATTCAAAACTAAGAATTGTACTTAAAATGTAGTTGTATTTCTACAGGAAGTTTATCCTGAATAACCTAGTTAATGTCAACACAAGCCAGTCTTGCTGTACTCAAGGATTTGCCTCCTGCAAATGCTTCATTCATTCATTATTCATTCACTCATTTATTAAAATTTTATTGACTTTATTATGTTCTAAACATTAGGGACAAAAATGAATGCCAGCATGCCCTTGGATCTAGAGCCTAGCTCTACCTTTTTTTTTAAATTTGTGACTGGTCTTGGCAAGTTATTTAACTTTCTCGTTTTAAATTTTTTTAATTAATTTTTTATTTTATGTGTGTGTTATGCCTGTATGTATGTATGTATGTATGTATATAAGTGCACCCATGCCGTGCAGTACCCATGAAGAGCAGAAGAACATAAGAGGGCATCAGATCCCCTGGAACTGAAGTTATGAATGGTTGTTAGCCACTATGTGGGTGCTGGGGACTGAACCTGGATCCTCTACAAGAACAGCCAGTGCTCTTAACCACTGAGCCATCTTTCCAGACCTCATTTAACTTTCTATCCCTCACTTTCCCCATGTTTATTATAAATGTAAGAATAGTAAATCCCCAGATGGTTGTAAAGATTAAATAAAATAATCTATGTAAGTACTTGAGCCCAGTGACTGGCCCATGTCAACTATTTGTAATGATCTAGAGACAACATTACACCAGTCGGCATGAACTAGACATACTATTATTTTAATTTCTGTGCTCAGGGTGAAGTTTATCCTTTAGAGTAAGCTTGAGCACCTAATAATTAGGTCCCACATCCTCCTCCTCCTCTGATGGAGTTTTCAGGTTATGGAAGCCAATGGGAGATATGCCCACAGTTCTGATGTAAGACACAGGAGATTCTTAAAAGCAAGTCCATTCTGATTGAAAGTTCCCAGGCCTAGGGATGCAGCCAAGATAAGACAAGGGGCTCTGTAATACATGAGAGCCTCCAGAATACTTGGAGGCTCCATGTGTAAGGAACTTGCTTGGACCAGTGATATATTGAGATCCAATCCTACTCTTCAGACAGTACTGGATAGTAAAAGGAATTGCTGATGTTAAAAAAAAGTGCCATTATGATGGACACCATTGTCCAACAATATGGCTGCTGTGTCCTAACAACGCCCACCTGTAATACTGTTCTGCATTGGAACTATTAGAAAAAGATGGGGGAGAGTGAATAATTAGAGGTGAGAGATGCTGGGCTTTCTCTCTTTTATCCACATGACGTCTACCTAGGCATATCTGTGGATGAATTTGATAAGCTCTTTTACTTTCTTCCTAAGTCTTCTAGGCTAATACAGAGTCCATTTGCATCAGTATCAATTTTTAAAAATCAATATTTCATATACTTTGAATATCTATTACACAAAGCAAGCTGTCATAAGACATACTCTAAAATGATGGAAATTGAGAGCTCATGACTATGTAAAGGGGGATGAAACTAGGAAGACCCAGTAGAGCTTATAGACAACGCACACAAAAATGTAGAGAGACATGGATGCAAAGCAGAGGAATCAGAGAAGAGAAACATATGTTGCTTAACCATCCATTGAAACAAGAACGAGTATTACTACAAAATTCTATGTGTCTGTGTATGTGTGTGTGTTAAAACTCTCAGTGAATTTTTCTTTTAAGTAAAAGAAAAAAAAAGCATATCCTTTTTAAACATGATAAATCTAAACATGTTGATTTAGGCCCAAGTCCTATAAAATCAGGAACTCCCCCTACTTTAAGCTTTTTTTTGTTTTGTTTTGTTTTGTTTTGTTTTTGAAATTAGAGAACTATACTTTGAGAGTTTAAGAAGGTTAAGAGAATTGTCTTTGTTTTCTGTATAAACCTCCTGTGTCATTTGGCTTCAGAGCTGATTGTGTTCCATCCCATTTATTCCCTGTCTTTTGGTGTTAGATTCACTGTCCTCATTTAAACAAAAGCTGGTCTCAAATGGAGGAGGAAGCCAGCTGTTCCACACTATTTCTTTTCTTGTTATTTTGATCTGTGCAAGTCAAAATTAGTCACCAGCGCTGTACAGAAATATTCCCTTGAAGTGTTTTGTTTTCCTTCCTATAACTGGCTTCACAGGACAGCTTTCATTTCTTAAAATTTGTATTCTATTTATTTATATTTATTTATTTATTTTATCCTTTTTGAGACAGGGTCTCCCTGTAGCCACAGCTGGCCTAGATTTCACTATATAGAGCAGGCTGGCCTCAAACTCCCTGAGATCTGCCTGCTTCTGCCTCCTGAGTTCTGGGACTGAAGGCATGTGCCACCACACCTGGCTTCACATTTTGTATTCTTATAGTCATTATTAAAGTCACTTCATTAACAATATCTTACAGTCTTTCACTTAGCATGTTGAAAGAGAGACAGAGACAGAGAAAGAAGTTCTACATTGTAAATTCTTATTCCTATGCTTTCAAAACTACTACTTTTAATACTGAATTATTTCAAAATTCATTTATAAACTAGGTTGATTCATTTGGCTTACTATGCCCCTTTATCTGTTTTCTTTGGGGGTAGTAAAATCATGGGTGCTCTGTCTCATTTAAGTGGAAAGAAGACTGAAGAATAAAAAGACAATAAGAACAGGAAAGCTATGATAACACTGTTTACTCAGTACAACCCCACAATTCTCCATTCAGGCTTCAGTTATCTTTCCTTCCTTTCTTGGATGAAAGTAGGTAGATTCTAAACACAAAGTTATAGTCTTAAGGAAAAGTTAAGTTGCATCATCAAATACTTTAATGATCTGAAATTTTCGAGCGGTCTTTCATTGATTTGCCTTGTCTATTTGCTTTTACATTCTCTATCAGACTATTTCTTCTAAATGGTTGGAATGTTCCTCATCAAAAGGGCAGAGGTGACATAAATTAGAACAGAGGAGCCATGGAAATAGCCACAGGAAAGCCTGAACTGTTACCTAAACGCTCTAAGTTAATTGAAAGCTTGACTCCAGTCAGAGCTATGGCATGTACATTTAGGAAGGATGTAGAAATGTAAGTTCTCTGATAACATTAGCTGATTTTGTACCAGAGACACAATCCTTAAAATTGTTAAAGTAGAGACACCTAGATTAACCATTATGTGGCATATTTGAGTTATGAACACCTATAATTAGATATTTGATTGAAACCACAATTCATTGAGAGTACTACACAGAAACATTTAGCCTTCTCCTAAAATTTGATTTGAATATGACTGGGACCCTTTTCCTCCTTTTTAAGAAAAGAAATTAATTTGTACATTCTTTCTATCTTTACAAAATACTGAGCCTCAATTTTAATTTTTTTCTTTCGCCAAGTCTAACCACTGTACTATACCATGTTACATTATTTATTCAAAAATATTCAATGGAAACATGTTTCTATTTGATTTCTCTAAATGAATGCCCATCTTAAGGTTGGCAAGGAGATTTCCCCATTCTTGCTTTTTACTGGTTTTTTAAATATTTTATTTATTATTTTTACTTTATGTGTATAAGTGTATTGCCTGCATGTGTATAAGTGCACCCATGTCATGCAATGCCTGTGGAGGTCAGAAAAGGGCATAGGATACCCTGGAACTGGAGTTACAGACAGTTGTTAGCTGCCATGTGGGTACTGGGAATCAAACCCAGGTCCTCTGCAAAAGCAGTCAGTGCTTTTAACTGCTGAGTCATCTCTCCAGCTCCCTTTTTACTGTTTGAAACTAATTTCCTACCTGCACATGCTCTCTGCCAGGCCTTCATGATACCACATTCTTTTATCACAGAGTACTTATTTACATAAAACAAAATCTGACACTGCCTAAGTTTTATGGAAGGTAAGGAGGACATTTATAATCAACCTAATAATGATGACTCTCAGGAAGTAACCATCTTTCTGTCTTCCATTAATTATTCATGGAGGAGATCCCATAGCCTCACCTGGCATCCTAGTTGGCCAATTTCCATAAGCAAGAAATATGCTGTATATGTCCTAAGGTTCTTGGGAAGTGTAACATGTGCCATTAGTGGGCATAGCTAACTGTTCATAAATAGTAGGCATTAATTATAGTTCAGATTACTTGGAGATTACTATTACTATGTGAACCAGCAACTGTGCTGCTTGCTATTTACCTAAAGGTGCTGAAAACATGTCCATACAAGAACCTGCACCCAGATGTGTATAGCAACTTTATTCACAATTGCCAAAATTTGAAGCAACAAAAATGTCTTTTTGCAGGTGAACAGATAAATTCTGGTGCATGCAGATAACGGAATATTTTTAAGTGCTAAAAAGACAGGAGGCTTCAATTCATGAGAAGATGTGAAGATTTCAATGCATACTCCTAAGTGAAAGAATCCAACCTGTAAAGCCTCTATACTATAGGATTGACTCTGAATGTGACAGTCTGAAAAAGGCAAAACTATGGGAACAGTAAAAGACCAAGTGTTGGGCATGAGAAGGACAGGACAGTTTTAGGACAGAAAAAATGGTACTACAATGACAGATATGCATTCTACCTATCCAAGTCCACAGGACACACAACACTTAGAATGAACCTCACTACACCATGAACTATGGGTATTATCTGTCAATGCAGGCTAATGAATTATATCAAGTACACTCTCCTGGTAAGGGAAATCTGTGTCTGGGGTATAAGGTATGTTATGAGGACTCTCAGTACTTTTGTCTTAATTTGGTATCAAACTAAAATTGCTCTTTAAAAAAACAAGTCTTAGTTTTACAGATACTAGGTAATATTTGTCTTTCCATTAATTTTTTTCTTTTTTTTCAAACTTAGGACATTATTTTTTAGTTTTATTTTAATATCCATATAAAAATAAGTTATGTGTTTTGCCCCTTCATGAATAATGTCTCAAAATTTTATACCTCAACTTAATTATAAGTTCTGGAGTTCCATACAATATTTAACAAAATTGCACTTGAACTTCTAAAATATTTTTTGACTGACTGATTTTCATTTTATGTGTATGAGTGTTTTGCATGCATGTAAGTACACCTATGCATGCAATATCCATAGAGACCAGAGAGGGCATTGTATTCCCTTGAACTGTAGTTATGGACAGTTGTTAGTCTCCATGTGGATACTGGAAACCCAACCCCAGTCCTCTGCAAGAGCAGTCAGTGCTCTTAACCATTGAGGCATCTCTCCAGCCCTTACACCCAAACTTCTAATATATGTTTTCTGCGTTGCCGAATTATTTGATGATATCAACACTAATTCATAATTTATATTGTTAATGGGCTGGGCTGCTACCTGATATATGGTATATGTCTATAACAAAAGGATTTGGGGGCCAAAAAAAAAAACCAACCATTGTTATCCATGTCTCATTCCTATGTTCATAAGTTATCTGTGAATAATTCTATTCTATGTTCAGTAATGCTACATTGTATACCTTAAATGTCTCTAAAGCCATTTGTTGAAGGGCTCAGTCATTAGGTGCTGGAAACTTTAAGAGGTGGGGCCTATTGGGAGGAAGCTAAATCATTTGAGGTATGCTGCACCCTCCCTCCCTCTGCTTCTTGGCAGTTATGGGGTATGCAACTTCTTCACCATATACCTCCTTCCCTAATGTTCTGTGTTACTACAGACCCAAAATAGGGCCAAGCAATCAAGGACTGAAAACTCTAAAATCAGAAGCCAAAATAAATCTTTCCTCTTTGTAAGTTGATTTATCTCAGACATTCAGTCATGGTGATAATAATCTAAGACAAATAATAATTTTCAAGGACACAATTTTTGCGGATATTAACTAGTTTTAGTCCATGATCGAAGGGAAGGTTAGTGTGATGGTTAGCTCTGAGGGAGGGGAGACTTGCCAGTTGTGAGACTGGGTATAAATTCAAGGTCTGTCACTCAAGTTTTATGTGATTCTGTACTAGGTATAGAAAATTTCAACTGCTGTGAAGATAAAATGAGGCAATGTTTGTAAACACTTCTAAGCATGGTGTGCTGGATAGCTTTAGTGTCAACTTGACACACCTGGCCTGAGGGAGCCTCAATCAGGGAATTGCCTCTATTGGACTGGCCTGTGGCCATGTCTGAGGGGCATCTTCTTGATGAGTGATGTGGGAGGGCCCAGCCCACTGTGGGTGGTGCCACCCCTGGGCAGGTGGGCCTGTGTTGCATAAGAAAGCAGGCTGAGCAGGGGCCAGGGGAGCAAGCCAGTAAGCAGTGTTCCTCCATGGCCTGTGCTCCAGCTCCTGCTTCCAGGTTCCTGCCCTGAGTTCCTACTTTGGGCTCCCTGATGAACTGTGACCTGGGAGATGTAAGCTGAATAGACCCTTTTCTCCCCAAGTTGGTAGTGGTCAGAGTATTTTGTCACAGCAATGAAGAAACAAACTAGGACACATAGTAATTACTAAATGGTAAGCTTTCATTAGTGTTGGGGAGGAGAGACATTTTCTGACTTTTCAACTTATTTAAGAAAAGTCCTAGCCGGGCATCGTGACACATTCCCTTAATCCCAGCACTTGGGAGACAGAGGCAGGTGGATCTCTGTGAGTTCAGCTGGTCTCCATTACGAGTTCCAAGCCAGCTGGAGCTACAGGGAAACTCTGTCTCAAAAAGACCAAAAAATAAAAATAAATTAAAAAAAAAAGAAGAGTCCTTTGAACAGGTCAAATCCTAAGCAATGTTTCATGAGTGGATGATAATGCATCTTCAGGCAACTGTTATTTTACTGACCTCTCTCCTTGTTCACACTTCATTCACTCTTTGGGACCATCATCTCCATGAAAGAAATCAAATTATACCAGCAATTCCATGATCTCATTCCAGTGCTGCCCAGTCCAAGCTGCCTTATTCACAGCTCCAAATACATGCTCACCAATTAACTCTCTTCTTTCTTCCCTATGTTCTTGGAAAGCTACAGCACATCCTCTTTACAATTGCATTAGTTATTTTTCTCATCACTGTAACAAAGTACCTAACAGAAGGGAGAAAAGCTTTATTTTGGCTCATGATTTCAGAAGCATTGCAGATCACAGTGGGAAAGTGTGGTGGTGGGAGTGGCTCCATCAATGAAGATACCTTGGATGATGTCAGACCCAAAGCTAAAACCAGAGGAAAGTAAAACCTCTAAATTAGTAATCTAATTCCATCAGCCCAGGCACAATTTCCAAAATACTGTCACAAAGTAAAAACAAAGCATTAAGAAGAATCTATGAGTGACATTTCAGACAAGGCCCTAGCAATAAATATCTGCTTTCTCTTGCTTTATTATAAAACTGCAGGGTACTTTGACAAAAAAAAAAAACATAAAACAGTGTAGATTATATCTCTGTATTTTTGTATTCTCTCACATCATCCTGACCCTTGGAACCTTCCAGAAATTATTTCACACTTGGTCAATTGTCTCTAATTTTATACATCAGCCATTTCAGAAAACATACTATTCTTTTCAATGTCTCTAACACTTCTCTCCTGTCCTCATTCACAACTGATAACGTTGCTTCAGGCACAACTGATAACATGCAAACAGACACACACATGTAGACACAAGAGACAGACAGTTGTATGCACCACATAGAGAGAAAATGACAGAGAGAGAGAGAGAGAGAGAGAGAGAGAGAGAAAGAGAGAGAGAGATTGGGACCACTAGATTGAAATTTCTCATTATATATATGGCTTCTCGTTTGGGAAGTTATATGTGAGAACACAGATATAAGACATTTTTCTCATATTAAGGTTACCTGGTTTGGTTTGGTAGAGGTTGAATGGTATTCCTTTTGAAATTATTGGATGGGGTCTCCAGTTTATTCACTGGCCTGCCTGCCTCTGTTGCTGCTGCAGCACCATCCAGTAGAGAAGGATCTTGTATCCGAAAGAGTCAACTCACAGCAGATCTAAAGAGTTAAGAGAGGCGACTATAAGGAAAAAGAAGTAATCCACTTGGGGATGGACTTTTAGGCCGTCTTGTCTGCTCCAATTTCGCATCTGTTCTAGTTTCCTGATGCTTCATTTCCTTGCTCATCACTTGCCAATTTTGTTATCTTCTTTCTTCCAGCACATTGGATCAACTAACAGAATGCTCTCCCATCTGTGAGCTGGCTATATCCTTACTCCCAGATACCTTAATGGGGGTCAAACAGCTGCAGAAGGCTCGGTCAAAATATTTTACAGTATTGGCCAGGCTTGGCATCAACCTACTTTGGAAGCACTAAACCAAAAGCACTATCCAGCATTTGATTTGATTGAAATCTAGACATTTATCTTGCTGACTGTGTTTCCATAAGCAAGCAAATGTGCTTGATTGAAGGCCCCTGGAGGATGCTGAGCTGAGCCAAGAAGTTCACTCTCTGACAACAAAGGCATGCCTGTAACAGCCAGGGGCAGTATCAGAGCTTGAGAGCAAAGGAGTGTTCTGGCTAATGAGTGCCAGATGAAAGAAAATCTTCAATATTTTAATGTATTCTTTAGTTTCATCTAATATATTTCTTCTTTCGCTGCTGATTAGAGGGCTTGTTTTCAAAATCCCAAAATTGTTCAAAGGTGTGAATCCTTGTGCAAGTCGTTCACCATCTGCTTTGCCTGCGCTGCTGCAAGATCTCTTAGTGATTTTTCCTGTTTCTTTTCTTGCATCCACTTTTGTAGGAGTATTGTATAAAGGCAAGTTTATTCATGTTCTTCATTTTTCTAATGGATGCCTTGCATGCCTGATTCATAAGGACCTATATAATCTGACTATTGCCATCTATGCGAGCTCATTTCCTACAGCTCTTCCTAACCCAGTGAGAACTAGACACTCTGATCTCTTCAACTCTCAACATGCCAAGTTCAGTATTACCTTAGGACCTTTGTGATGGCTGTCCTCTTCCAGAAGGCCCTGAGAAATGTTCTCAGTTAAGTTTTCTTGATGTATGTGACAAACGATTGGTTCAAGTAAACAGAAATAGAGCAAGTCTATGCTTATTCGGTACCCACAGCTTCTCTCACCTTTCTTGGAATGTACTAATAATATGTCTGGGGTAATTCCATGTTTTTGCACTATAAATGACACCATGCATTTCTCTAAGAAATAGTAGTAGCTATACTCCGTAAGTCTAATATTTAAGCTGAAGAGTTTAGTAGGTGAAATTCCATCTACCTGTTAGACTTTATAATATTGAGTATTTAAGGTCAAACCAAATTGATCTTGTCTTTTCAGGTAGGGGCTGGCTAAGCTTCTATAATAAAGAGTCCCAAACATACAATGGCTTACGTGAAATAAAGATTTTTCTGTCACATATAGTGCAGATAGCCTTAGGGCCCATGACGGCTCTATCAGGACTTTCAGTAACTCAAATTCCATCCACATTTTTGCTCTAGTAACCCCTGGAAGTTAGTCTTCCTCTGCATACTCAAACTAGCCTGCAGCCAAGTCTATGATCTGGTATGAAGAAGAAAACAAGTAGTTTCCTTTTAAGTAAGTGAGGTGAAGTTTCATTCATCACATGTTCATTTTCTTGGTGCAAGGGAGCTGACAAATATAATCTCCATCTGTTCATTAGTGTCTGTTAAAGGATAGAAGAGTATATTTGGGAAACCCACTATCAGTCTGCTAAGGTCAAATTTCAGTGCTACACTTGAGTAAATGATTAACTGATA
>NW_008332654.1:1534335-1548834 GCF_000622305.1 Nannospalax galili | reverse complement strand
TCTCTCTCTCTCTCTCTCTCTCTCTCTCTCTCTCTCTTTCCCTTATCCTATATGAATCTAACTGAGAAAATAAAAGAATAACAGACAGAAACAAAACATTATCCTTATCACTAATACAGGCCAAGATGGAAGACAAGAATTTGTCTGTTAGCTTTAAGAGTTTAATAATACTAAATCTCAGAATAAAACAGTTGTAATAAAATTCAAGGCATCATTGGACCAAGGTAAACCTTCCTGTGTGAGAGGAAAGAGCTCGCCCTTGGAAGAACAGAACATTTGCTTTATGCAAGCAGATTGCTCCCAAAAGGCAAAATGGCTGAGGCTCAGCCAGTAATGCTGAGTTGCTCTAATTTCCAAAACATGTCATTTGCTCTGTTTCTCCTAGATGGTGTAAGTGAAGAAGCAGAGACTTTCTGGCACCCCTTCCCTCCTAAGAGCAAGAATGATGAAACCAAATATGTGCTTGCAATCAAGACGGTGGGTGTTCACGCATCTCTAAATCCCTAATCCCCAGAATCCTTTTCTTTGGGTCCATAGCTAATCCCTCCAATAATCCTGTATCTCTCTGATTGCACTAATTTTTGCTGCATCCACTTTTCCCATTTCTCTTATCTCTAAGGTTTTTCTTTATTGATCTCTCCTCCACAAAGACATGTGGTCATAGCTTTCCCATCGGAAAAAAAAATTCTTCCTTCCTTTAACCCCAACTTGTTTCTATGGTAGAATTTCTGCTCTTTGTAAGCAAGACTTTTGAAAGAGCCACGGGAATTCAGGTCTTCATTCTCTCTTCCTCAGCTGAAACTGACTTCTGACACCTTCATTATCTGAAATTCTTCTTACTAATTCTAAAACTAAGTGATAATGCAATAGCCTATTTCTTTCCTGACCCCTCAGCAGTGATTGATACCAGTCCTACTCCCTCTACATTTATAAAATCTCCTTTTCCTAAGGTTTCTATGACAACCCTCTCTGGTTTAATTTCCTTAAGAAGTGTCTTCATCCCTTATTCCATAAATATTGTGATTCTCCTGCAATTCATCATTGATTCTCACTTTGTATGTAGAGGGTCCTTTGATAAACGTTTACATTACCAATACGTGATGAGTCCCGAATTATAATTCTAATATAAATCTTTTTCTGAGCATGATGTTATTTCCTTAAATAGTCAATGTCTTCCCATAGATGTACCTATTATAGTATATTGAAAGCTAAATTAATCAACTTGTACCTCAAACTTGGACATTAATATCCCTAGCCATCTAGCCCAGAAACTGGGAGTTATCTTCTATATTACCCACTTCTTCAATTCTCTCATTTAATTCTATATAAAAGATACTCTCAAATCAATCCCTTCTTCTGCTCTGCCATCTATACATCATATGTGCTCTCTGTACCATTGTTTCTGATAGGAGTCAGCATCTCTCATAACAGTGCCAGAATAATTGTTCTAAAGTGTAAACTAGATACCAGACATTAATAAGAAGTCACATGCCAACTGCTCCTGTGATAGTGTTTTTATGCCTGTCACTTCCAATTGTACCTTTATAGCAAGAAGTCAAACTTTAGAAAATTTTCCTGCTCTGCCCCTAAACTACAGAGGACTCCTGGAGCAAAACATGCAATGTGTGGATTGACTTCCTTCCAAGTTCATAGCCTCAACTCAGAGTTCGTCTCATTTCTCTCCTGTTACTGACAGTGTCCACAGGGCACCTTTAGCGTAACAATCTTCTAGTTCTCATGGCTCTTAGCTCATCTTGACAAATAATATTATTGCCTTCAAAGTTGAGAACTGCTATCTGAACAAATCATATTTTTAGAGTGTTTAAGTCTAGCATATGTTTGTATTAGTCAGCTTTCTATCACTTTGAGAAAATACTTAAGACAACTTAAAGGAAGAAAAGTTTATTTTGGCTCACAGTTGTAAAAGTTTTAGACGATAGGTTCCATTGATTCATAGGCCTGTGGTGAGAGAGAAACATGTTGGAGAACGTGGCAGAGAAAAGCTGTTCTCATGGTGGCCAGAAAGCACACAGTGTGTGTGAGAAAGGGATCAGGACACACCCACTGGTGACATACTTCCTCCAACTAGGCCCTACATGTTAAAATTCACATTAATTTTTATATTCCATTAAACTATGAATTCATCAGTTGATTAGTCTATTAAAGTTAGAGCCCTTATGACCCAAACACCTCCCAGAGGACCCATCTCTAAACACTGCTGCATTGAAGACCAAAACCGCCTGGGGACACTTCATATCCAAATCATAATAATAATTAAATTAGACATTAGGATCCATGTCCAAATCTCTACCAGACTGAGAAACGTCACACACACAGGGAACACTTTACATTCAAAACAAAATCTGATTTCTTTCATATGACAGAGGTCATTCATGCTTTTGTCCTGGCTCTCTACCTGTGCAAGGATAATCGCCTCTAGTAATCTGTCAAACTGAAACCTTAGATGAAACTTCTCAGAGTGGCCTTTGCATAAACTCTTTGCTCAGTTAAACCCCTAACTTACCTGAGAATAGAGTTACTCTTCTGAAGTATCTAGAACTTTACTTGACTTTGGATCCACAGTGGTCACCATGATTACTCACATAAACAGGTGCCTAAGTGGAGGTTGGTTCTACAGCTTTATGTAGCAACACTGTTGTGTTCCTCATAGAATTGACCTTATATAGTACTCTAAACTCTAAAAAAGGTTGAGGAGGACAGCAAAGTTACTGTGTAGCTATATCCTAAAGCAAGTCCTCAAATTTCAAATGCATTGCTTCCCACTCATCTGCATTTGCTCTAAGATATCAGCTATGAAATGAGCTGGCCCCATAATAACTCTAGAAGAAATTATATGATGACTTTAAATAAAATGTAAACAAATCTATTTCATTATATAGCACTATATAAAAAATCATACTTTTGTTGTTCAATATACATTTTATCACAAATATAATTGTCTCAGTCTGTTTTATGTTGCTACAGCAGAATATTTGGAACTAATCTTGTCCTGGTTTGTTTCTTCATTGCTGTGACAAAACACTTCAACTTGGGGAGGAAAGGGTTTATTTGTCTTACGTCTCCCAAGCTGCAGTTCATCAGGGAGCCCAAGGTAGGAGCTCAGGGCAGGAACCTGGAAGCAGGAGCTGGAGCACAGGCCATGGAAGAATGCTGCTTAAGGCTTGTTCCCCTGGCCCCTGCTCAGCCTGCTTTCTTATGCAACACAGGCCCACCTGCCCAGGGGTGGCACCACCCACAGTGGGCTGGGCCCTCCCACATCACTCATCAAGAAGATGCCCCTCAGACATGGCCACAGGCCAGTCCAATAGAGGCAATCTACCAATTGAGGCTCTCTCAACCCAAGTGTGTTAAGTTGGCACTAAAGCTATCCAACACAAATCTATAAAGAAAAGAGATTGATTTCTTATGGTTCTAGAGGCTAGGAAGTCCAAGGTTGAGGAACTCATTTTTGAACAAAGCCTTCTTGATATGTCTGTCACACATGGCAGAAGGCAGACAGGTAAGAGCTCAATGAGAAAAGACAAGACAAGACTCAACTGCTTTCATAACAACTGACTTCGGACATTGATAACCCACTCCTGTGGTAAGGACATTAATCATAAAGGTCCTCATGCCTCATTCTCTTCTTAATAACCCTTCTCTCCCAGCATTATTCACAGGAGTCTGTTTCCATTTGACATATGAGATTTCAAGTTTTTTTGTTGTGTTTCCCCAGTGATGGTTTTTCAACAAGAACCAGGGTTATCTGTGTCCTCTAACTGACTCTGTATTCCTTGATGGGAAATAGTCATCTCTGTATCTCAAGAGCGGAATGCTTGAATCCCATGAATAACTAATAAATGAAAGCTCATAGGGCTTCTGAGTCAAGGTTAAGAGTACTTAACCATGTAATTAGTACTTTGAAAGTCATGGGATGTGTCTTATGGCTCAAATGACTAAGAAGGTATAATGAGAATACTTCACTCATACCTCAGTTTCTCACCTTCTGTCCTCTGCGTCTTTGTAAAAGTATTCATCTCAGTTTGTATTACTTTGTCCTCATCTGCTTATCATATTTCCTCTATGCAGCTGTTCTCTCATGGAAATAAATTACGCTTAAATGTGTTTTGAAAAAGGTTGAAATTTAATTCTATACTTAAATTAACAAACGTTTCTCATAACATTTTGGATTGCTTTGACATTCTAGGAATTCAGTAATGTGATATTGTTAATTAAAAGATATCTAACAAGAAAATGGTGAAATGTTTTCTTTAAAAAAGCACATACATTATTTAAGGTGGTGTCACGCTCTTTTGCTCGATCCATTTTCTACTTTGAGAAAGAAAACTATGTTCAATATCAGTCAGAATGATTAACAATTAAAACTAGTATTTCTAGAGTTAATGCTGGTTAAACACTATGCCTTAGGAAAATTGAAGGCTCTCTCTCTCTCTCTGAAGGCCCTCTCTAATGGTGTTCTAAATGAAGGTTCTAGTCCAGGGTAAGATGAAATGTCATTCAAGTAGAATATTCTGTTGAGTTCCTGTTAATTGCTAAACAAGACAGACATTGTCTTGTATCTTGGAGAGCTGTCAACCTAGGAAGAAGGTAGCTATTGAAGGATAATAAAAGGTGATGTGTATCTTAAGAGGAAACTCAGAGGGTGGAGGGAGGATAAGTGAAGAAGCTAAGCCAATCAGCCATTGGCGCTGGGTTTTCAAGAGACTCAGATCCTACAGTGTTGACTTTGGCACCTTTGAGTTTTGCAAGGATCTTGATTTTGCTGTTCTTTGTCTCACACAAGGTGTGTCCTTTGTGTAGTTTCTGTACTGAAATTCTCCCCATCCCCAACACACTGTGTTAAATGTCTTAGGACTTTGTAACTTGCGTCAAGTCGAAACGTAAAGGAGAACTGATTTTTCTTTTTTTTTTTAACTAATGGTGCCTTTTACTCCAATCTTTTTAAACTTGACATCCTCCCACCCCCTCTCCTCTACCTCCCACCCCCACTCTCTCACTCCCTCTCTCCTACCTATACCCTCTCCCCCACCTCCCACAGCCTCTCCCCCACCTTTCATCCCTCTCCTGTTAGTATCAAAGCAGAAAGACTCTAAAAGCAAGAGCCTAGGCCAGAAGTGTCAAGAGGTTTTTTCCTTTCATCCAGGCTTTGGGCCAAAGACAAAAAAAAGACGCTTGTAGCACTCCATGACTCATGGTTCACTACTGTAAAGAATGTGTACTCCATCTTTTTACTGGTCCCAAGGAATCAAAAGATTGACTGTTTTTCAAGGACTTGGAAGACCCAACAAAGTCCCCTCCCCCATCACCTTTTTTCAAAAAAATTAGATTTCTAACAGAAAGCAAGATCTACCTACATTTTCTTCAGGAAATGTACTCAAATATTTGAAATACATTTGTTTCTCTTTAGATATGGATCGCCACATTCACACTTCCTGCCAATTTAGAAAGGATGGTTGAGTGCACTGTCCTCATCACTATGGAGATCAGGCCACGGCCTACACTGTTACTCTGTATTGAATGAAACGGTGGTTTTTCAAGTTGATCATTGCCCTAGGAGACTCCATTTTATAAGCAGTTTTTGTACTCCATTTTGAGGGAGAAGGATGACTACAGCCCCTGGATAGATTCAGAAACTGCACTGTCTGGCAGGTACAACCCATCGGGCACAGACTGATAAATGACTTGTTCCTGGGAATAGAAAGAGAGCCACCTGTTAAGTTTATGGGGAAGGCACATAGGCATAGTAATCATATCAGGAAAACCAGTCCTAAGAACTTATTGGACATACTAGGTTCAGTACACCCAAAGAAAGGGTATGTATAATCCCTCACCTGTAACTAATGAAATGATGGACAGCTAACACAGTGATTGGTACGGGCCCACACTGACCTTTCTATCATCTCATACCTGCTGTGTATACAACTAGGACTGAGAGTTCCTGGACTCAGCTCTGTCCCCTCTGTTGACACAGTCTACCCAACTGTCTGCCCATCTCCTTGTTTACCCATCTGGACCTGGACCTGACCCTCTGTTTCCTGTTCCTAACTAGTTTGGCCTTCTCCCCTCACAGTTGAGTTCTGCAGCTTTTCTCTTAAACCTGACTCTAGCAACTACACTAGCATTTTCACAACCAATTCCCTCCTGGCACTGGTCTGGTTCTTTGTGTGATTTATGCAGATTCTTCCTCGGCCTCCTTCTGAAATTTCTTGTCCTCTGTTGCAGTGTCTTTAACTTGTCTTCATTCTGTAACGCATATACATACATTAATATATATATATGTGCTTTATGATATGCTATAAGAGAGAGAGTCGATATTAGTAATAAGATTGGAATAAAGAACTTGCATTTGCCTCTGCCAAACTACCAAGACAGGCAGATTTTTATGATAAATCACTATCACTGAAACCACTAAATCTTGTGAATTTATTGTTATTTAATAAATTCTGGCATTGTGGAAAAATACAAGCATGTTTGTGTATTTTTATGTTCCTGGCATAGCATGCTCACAACAGAGATGTTAATGAGGCTATGTTCTCTAGGGTCAAAGCTTTTCCTGGGCCAAAACTTAAGGCCCCACAGGCCTGCCTCCTCCTTTGCTTCCCAACAACGAGCTGGCAGAAAGCATGGAGGAAGGTATGGGGTTGAGGGCTGACCTTTTCTTCTCCCTCTTGCTAAGGTTGGAAAAGAGTCTTGGCCCCTTCTGTCAAACACAGAAGAACTAAAGAGGCTTCCCTGGTGGGCCTTTCCATTTGTATTGGGACCTACTGGACTAAAAAGAAAAATCAAATAAAGTGATGACAGAGGAATCCTAAAAGCTAGCATTTTATCTTGAAGGCATTTAGGCCAATAAGCTCAAGATAAATAAGACTTTTAGGTGATCAGCCAGTAACTACAGCTTTGAACTGAGGTTGGACGCCAATTCCTAACTAATAAAGTTTTTATTGGTGGTGGTGATTTTCTTCCTTGCTCATTTGCTCGCTCTGTCAGACTTTTCCTCTCAGAGGTATTAAGGGAAAAAATAGTTCATTTCAGAAAAGTAAAAAGATATTCTTAATACTCTTGGATGAAGACTACCATTCAATAGTACACAAATTTACAAATTTATAAAAAAAGTATGAAAATAATATTAAGGTATTAAAAGGGGCTGAGGATATGGCTCTGTTGGTAGAGTGCTTGCCTTCAAGCATAAAGACCTGAGTTGGATCCACAGAACTCATAGGAAAGAGCTGGGCATGGTGGCACGGGCTTGTAACCCCATCACTGAAGAGGCAGAGACAAGAGGATACTTAGGGCTAGCTGGCCAACCTAGCCCACTTGGTGAGCTTGCAGTCCTTGTCTCTAAAACAAAGATAGGCAGTCCTGAGGAGCAACACCCAAGGTTGTTCTCTGACCTGCACACACACACACACACACACACACACACACACACACAGTTTGCATGCAGCCACACCTGCCTGCACCTGCACATGAACATATGCATAAATACATACATAAACATATGCAAAAATAAAGCATTAAAATGAAAATACTGGGGTCTGGAGAGACACTGCAGTGGTTAAGAACACTGACTGTTCTTGCATAAGACCTGGGTTCGAATCCCAGCACCCACATAGCAGCTAGCTACTGTCTGTGGCTCCAGTTCCAGAGGATCTGAGTCTCTTCTGTCCTCCACAGGCATTGCATGACACAGGTGCACTTACCTACATGCAGGTAATACATGCATATGCATAAAATAAAAATAGTAAATAAAATATTTTTTAAAAAATTTTTAAAGTGAAAATACTGGGACTGGAGAGATGACTCGGTGGTTAAGAACACTGGTTGTTCTTGCAGAAGACCTGGGTTCAAATCCCAGCACCCACATGGTAGCTAACAACTGTCCATAACTCCAGTCCCAGGGGATCCAACAGCCTCTTCTGTCCTCCACAGGCACTGCACAACACAGGTACACTTACCTACAAGCAGGCAATACACACATACACATAAAATAAATTAATAAATAAAAAATATTTTTAAAAACGAAATACTCTTTCTGTTTGTAAATATATTTTACTGATATTGGCATCAAGAAAGACCCTGATATTCACCATAAATAGCGTATTATACAGAAGAATAAGATACTCGCAAAACAGTCTGTGGAATACAACAAAATCTTGTCTGTGAAGCCAGGAGTGTCTACCTTGAACGACTGATACTGATGCCACTGCTGTTCTATCTGACTTACTAGGTTTGGAATTACAGAACTACTAAACATTAAGATAAATGATTTGGGGGCTGGAGAGATGACTCAGTGGTTAAAAGCGCTGACTCCTCATGCGGAGGACCTGGGTTTGATTCCCAGCACCCACATGGCAGTTAACAGTTGTTGGAAACTCAAGTTTGGGGAATCTGACTTCCTTGGGCACTGCACAACACAGGTACACTTACATACATGCAGGCAATACACTCACATACGTAAAATGAAAATAAATAATTTTTTAAAAGATAAATGATTTGAATACTGGTAGCAAAAATATTCTGCCTGACTTCCTGAGGCTCCACCTAAAGACTTTATTTGGTGCTCTTAACCACTCTTTGAGGTGGCCGGACCAGCTGTAGTTATTCCCTTTGTAGAGCTCCCATGTTCATCTGCTTGTTCTCTCTCATTCATTAGAGGTTTTGCATGAATAGTTGAAAGTGCACGTTGAAGTTTATAGTACAGTATTGAGTACAGTTCCTCAGTATCTGGGATATATTCTAAGAAATGCCTTTTTTTTTTTTTTTTTTTTTTTGGTATTTTTGAGAGCTGCCCTGTAGCCCCAGCTGATCTGGAACTCGCTATTTAGACCAGGCCAGCCTCGAACTCAGAGATCCACATGCTTCTGCCTCCCTAGAAATGCAGCTAATCCTTGTCCAGAGTGCCCTTGCACAAATTTAAATGGCATATAGGTCAAACACTCAGCATGACCTCTTGACATGATCAAGAGATGCAGGAAATAGGAGGTGAGGCTGCTTCCTGTGTGATCCAGTACACTGCTTTACAGTACACTTTTATTAGCAGAAAGAATACACACAAAGATAATGATGAAAAGTACAGCATGCAAAGTACACGAGCCAGTAACCCTGGTATTGTTAATGAGTGCTGTGTACTATCCATAATTTTACATGCTATACTTTTATACGACTGCCAAGCAGAAGTTTTGTTGACACAAGCATCACCACAGACATGAGTCATTAGATGCTCAACAAAGTTACTTGAGGACAAGAATGTATCAGCTTTGTTATAATCTTAGGGAACCACTGTTGCATGGATGGTCCATTAATGAAGTTTTATGCTGCACGTGACTATAATTTGAAAATCAAGACAAAAATTTTAGATTTTTAACTATGGACCAGGGTTGCTTAAAATCCTTTCACTGTCACTCCTTTGCTCCTGAGGAATTTTTACACAATCCCTGGGTATAAGCATATATAAAATAGGTATGTAAATCCAACATTTATTGATACTAAATCACAGATAAATTTATCTTAAAATAATTTTAATATATATGATTTTACAAATTATTAACAATGAAAGCAAATTTGCATAAAGAAGATAAATGTGCTTGTTTGTTTTTGCATAAATAAATCTTGGCCAAATATTTGATAGTGCAGGAAGATATAGCTTCTTCCACGTTTTTCAGTATTGATAGATATTTTGGTTTTATCATCATCAATGTAGAGAATGTCACCTTGCATAAATTCCCATAACAAAATGGCACAATTATGTGTAGGAACACTTCAGAAATTGCCTTAATCCTGAACTAAAATTCACTTAATGATTTTTATGACAATTAAACATTCTAACATAATAGAATCCAGACATACTAATTCGATACATGTTAAGGAATAATGGAAGGAAAATATGAAAAGTCTTTGCTTTCCATACTCAGACCATTTTGTTTCTATATAAACAGAAGATGTTGTATGCTTAGTAAAAACTCTGCCATTTGTAATATGCTGTAGTCTCGAATCTATGCTGGGTTTCAGTCAGTGCTGATGTTGTGCTGCCTGAAGGCATTTACAGTGCAAACTGTTATGTTACATATTCAGAATCAAGACTACAGTGAAGTTACACAGTGTGACACAAACAAATGATTCTAGAAACACCTTGCGGGGAGGGTGAGTGTGTGTGTGTGTGTGTGTGTGTGTGTGTGTGTGTGGTGTGTGTGTGTGTGTGTCTAAAACAATGTAGATGTTGAGGTTAAGATTTTCAATAAGGGAAGAAGATGCTGTGTTTGTTCAAATGATGATCACTTTTAGACACCTGATAAAAACGCTGTTGTATGGAGGACCTTGTGTACTGTAAGCAAGTACACTAGCACTGAGCTACAACCTCAGCCTGATATATTCTTTTTCCCTAGAAAAGTTCATCTACTGCCATGGTTGGGCAGCCATTAAAACACTGGCACTGTCTAAATTTGTGTCTCTAGGCTGAACTTCCATCTTCTGACTGGTGTATTTGTTTGCTTAGCAGCTCCTTGAAAAATATGCCAGTTTGACTCAAATGGGGCTGTCTCACAAGCAGAGTTCTTCAGTAGCATCTACAGAAAGACTAAAGCAAGCAAGCTGTGCAGGAGTTAAAAACAGGTGGTGTCCATCAAGTTGGAAGTGTTAAAACTGGTTCCTTTTATTCTTTATAACACATTTTCTCTATTTGTGAGACATAACATGTTTTGTTAATTCAAATTATTTTTTCTCTTTAATATTCTCCCAAAGTCTGTCAAATAAACAAACCATTCGGCTGATTCCAGAAGACGTTAAATAAGCACACTGCACCAGTGTGTGAGATCCATGGCGGGTAGTTGTGCTTCACAAATGAAATGCCTACACAGACCGAAACAGGACCCAGGGATATCTGGTGTTCTGCTAATCTACAAATGTCAGTAGTATTTGCAAATCTAGTTTGAAAAAGCAAATACAGCGCCTGAGGAGTTTCACAGCAGAAATAGTGGTCATCCTCTCACTTTCACCAAATTGAGTCTCAAAAATTTAAGTCATCAGAGTAGAAGAACACAGAAAGAGAATTTCTGTTTCAAATAAAGACAGAAATCATTAGACCTTCATGTGGGTTTTAGCAATCGCTGATGACCCTTATTTTGGTTAGAAATGTATGAATGTATAATCCAACAGACTTTAAAATACACAAACTTTGTATAAATTTAGCAGTAATATTTACATGCAAGCACATATGATTCTAAGGTTATTTCTGAGGGTATTTGCAGAGTGAAATTTGTCTAATCTGGGCCTTATTTCACATTTGATCTAACGTATAATAGCAAACATTTCGCTAAGGAGAACATTTTCCACTTGTCTGAAAATATGCTTATAAATATAGATAAGTCTTAAAAACACGATGCAACTTTATTCAAACTCCTGTTTGACTTGTGTTTTTGTATGTGAGTATGCATGTGAGTGTGGATATCTATGTGTGTATATATGTGTATGTATGTGTATGTATGTTTATGTGTGTACATATGCATGTGTGTATGTATGTGTATATGTGTGTATTATGTATGTGTGTGTGTGCTGAAGCTGAAGCTGAACACAAGGAAAGCAGTATCATTAGTATATTATTGCTCTACCTCATATTTGATTTGAAAATACATATAAGAGAACTTGTTTATGAAAGAGGATCTACTCCAAATACAAAATAGTTATAGCTCAAACAAAGTCTTATTAAAAAGAGAGTGAAAAAACATTGGGGCATGGGGGCACATGCCTTTAACCTCAGTACTCAGAAGCCAGAGGCAGGCAGATATCTGTGAGTTCAAGGTCAGCCAGGTCTACATTGCAAATTCTAGGCCAGTTAGGGTTGCTTAGTGAGACTCAAAGAAAAAAAAAACTGAAAAAGAAGCAACATCACATTATCAACATATCACTGATTTTATAATTTTTCTTGCAGAAGACCTGGGTTTGAATCCCAGCACCCACAGGGCAGCTAACAACTGTCCATAACTCCAGTCCCAGGGGATCTGGCAGCCTCTTCTGTCCTCTGCAGGCATTGCACGACACAGGTGTACTTACTGTTATGCAGGCAATACACTCATACACATAAAATAAAAATAATGAATAAAATATTAAAAAAATTACCCAAACCTAATACTTCTGAATAGACATAGACTTTAATAACAAAGATATTTTGTTAAAATGCTATGAATCACAAACACATACAAATATATTCCAAGCCTCTAATAGATTATAAATACATCATGACATTTTAAAATCATAGTGAATCCTTAGGCAGTTTAACAAAAAAAATTTCATCACCCCATTATTTTAAATACAGCTAAAATAGAGAGGGAGAGAGGGAAGGAGGGGGAGAGGGAGGTAGGGAAGGAAGGAAGCAAGAAAATGAAGTCCAAAGAATATAGTGACCTGAATGAAGACTTATTTCTCTTTCAGCTTGCTCTCTGGCTAGACTAGACTGGTGGACTAGCACTGTCCCGTTTCAGTAAAGAGAAAGTAGAAAGAAAGACCATTACTTTCAACCAAGCCAGGTTGGAGTCTGTACACATCATTTCAACACAGACATTATTTTGGTGAGAACACATTTGTGTGGCTTCCTCCAGCTGTGGTAAGACTGGACAGTCTCTAGCTAGCTGTATCCAGCTTAATGCTGAGTATGCCAGAGTACGGGTGGATTGGAGAATTAACAGTAGATAACTTTCCAAACCTTTAAATCTCCTTGTCATAGCTTTTGAAGATCAAATGTATCTTAGATAAAGAGGCACTATAAGCTGTGTGTGCGATTACGCACTCCTCATACTCAGAGCCTGAAAAGCATTTTCTTGATTTTTAAAATTTCTTATAGCATTTAACACTAGCTATCTTTAAAGGAAGAAATAATTTTTCAGGACTTTAGAAGTTAGTGTTTGACAAGATTATTGTTAGTCATTATTTTCTTATATGTCTTATATGTCTCACATGTCTTTAAACTTTCATATAACATCTATCTTGAATAAACTATCTTGAGTGAGTTCTTTCAGGCTTCTTGCCCTCCACCCCTCACTCCTCCACATACTGGTAAAGTGGATGACCCGGCAGGTGGGCAACAGCTACTGGTCTAGGGTAGTATGTCTCCCTGCTAACTCAAATTTTGCATCTATTGGGTTGTTCAAAGGACTAGACTGGCAGCAGGGAGTTATTTAACTATCAAGGCACAGTCTCCATCAACTCTCTCAGAAGCAGATTTAATGTTTCGGTCTTCATTTGTTTCATTTCTGTGTCTCAGTTAGTTCAAAATTTTAGTAGTGAGAATACTCTCCAGTACAAATAGCGATTAGACATGAAAACTTTGTTTCCCATCTGTCATATGAGCAGGAAATGAACAGAAAACTTCCTGAAAGCTGTAGCCAAAGATGATGTTAAATGTTTATATAAAGAAAATGTATGTTCTTTCAACAACCAGCCTGATAATCACCTTCATTGCAAAACTTTGACCCCCAGACTGTGATTCCTTCCCCCTGTGTTGTCGCTGTACTCAACACTTTGTGCTGCCGTTGTGTTTGTCTTCTCACAAAGGAAGATGGATGCTTGAGGCTCATGCTAGGATCATAGTAGATACTCCCAATAAGAAGTTGCTGAAGATTTGGTGACTAACAGGCAAGCCCATTCATTACTCCCATGCTGATTTTTCTCTCTCTCTTTCGTTTCACTCAAGATTTTTTATCATCTTCCAGAAAAGGTCCCCACCTCCTTATCTTCAACTGAGAACACAGATTTGACTATCAGCCAGGTCAGTCACATTAAGCCTAGAAATCAATAAAGTTAAGTCCTCAACTCATACCTAATAAACAAATAATATTGATATAAATGTAGATTCAAGTTCAACTTCTTAAAATATTACTTAATCTTAGATGTTATTTGGGTTGATTTATAGGTGCTGGCAAAACTGGATCTCCACCTGTACAAGAATGAAACTAGATTCTTATCTTTCGCCCTGCATAAAAGTCAACTCCAAATGGATCAAAGACCTCAATGTGAAACTGGAAACCCTAAAACTATTAGAAGAAACTATTGGCAGTAACTTACATGATATAGGTGTAGGAAATGGTTCTAAATCAGATAGAAGTTGTTCAGGAATTAAGGTCATCAATCAATAAGTGAGACCTCATTAAACTAAAAAGCTTCTGTACAGCAAAAGAAACAATCAGAAAAGTGAAGAAACAACCCAAAGAATGGGGAAAAGATCTTTACCAGTGACACATCTGACAGAGGTTTAACATCCAGAATATATAAAGAGCTCAAAAAACAAAGAATCAAGAAACAAATGACCCAATTCAAAGATGGTGCTAAGGAACTGAACAGAGAGTTCTTAAAAGAAGAAATTAAGATGGCTGAGAAGCATCTTAAAAGGTGTTCAACATCACTAATAATTAGGGAAATTCAAATTAAAACCACTTTAAGATTTCATCTTACCCCAGCCAGACTGGCTAAGATCAAGAAAACAAATGATAC
>NW_008332654.1:1526870-1534145 GCF_000622305.1 Nannospalax galili | reverse complement strand
ACCCAAAGAACTCGTCCTATTGCAGAGACACTTGTACATCCATGTTTGTTGCTGCTCTTTTCACAATACCTAAGAGATGGAAGCAACCTAGGTGTCCCTCACACAATGGAGTTCTATTCAGCAGTAAAGAAAGATGAAATAATGAAATTTGCAGGTAAATGGATGGATCTAGAAACTGTTATACGAAGTGAAGTAACACAGACTCAGAAAAACAAACAATGTATGTTCTCCCTCATATGTGGTTCCTAGCACGAAATCCTTTTAAATTCCAGGTCCTTTTAATAAGATGAAACTATACAGCAGTCCCTTCTGCATGAAATAACTACCGTCATCATGACTTCGGCTAAGCCTGATTGCTAAACATAGTCACAATTAGGCTTGTTGAGGCCATGGAAGACAAAAGAAAAATGAGGAAGAACCCAATAGAAGGATGCTTTTGGAAGCCCTTGTCAAGGAACTCCAATAGACTCTCATATGATCATTTGAAAATTGCCCTGTTCTGACTTTTTTCCAGTTCCCTGTTTAGAACATGTAATGCTAATTAATTTTGCCTTTACTTCTCCTTCACATCTCCTATTCATTATTCAAAGGACTTTTTCCCCTTAGAGACAAGAGTTATGCAATTTGGGAATCTTTTAGATAGGCCCACTGAAGGGGTATTCCAATTGCCTCACCCTGTGTCCATGTTCAGCATGGAAGAAGCCAGAGTGGTCTGCATTGCAATTCCCTATTGGCAATTTGGGCAACTCCTGCAGAGGATGGTGTGATAAGAATAGGAGGTAGGAATTGGCTAGGCAGTTAGGGTAAAAAGACCCCAAAGAAATGTAGCCGGTTTCTGGGCTAAAAGTCAAAATGTCCTTGGGCCTGTTAGCAACACATTCTGTTCTAAAGACCAAAAATGTCAAAAAGTCAAAAGTATGTGGGAGCTTGTATCTAATCCTTAAAAGATTTTAGGGTTACCTCTTCAGAGGGGGGAATGTTGGAGGGGAGGGTGTGGGCATGGATTTGATCAAAACACCTTATATGCATGTATGAAATTTTCAATAAAGTTTTTGTAAAAGTTAAAAAAAAAAGAATTTAAAAATTACATATGATTTTCACAATGGTCCCTGAGTCTTGCGAGGCAGAGGTTTGATGTAGGTGTCCTATTCAGGGATAAGCACTCTGCAGCCTCTTGTTCTCTGCACATGGGTCTCTTGTGGGTTTCTGTGTTTATCACCATCTGCTTCATAATGAAACTTCTCTGGTGAGAGTTGAAAGATCCATTAATCTATGGGTATAACAATAAGTCATTAAGAGTCAGTTTAAGGGCCAGGTGTGGTGGCACACACCTTTAATCCCAGGCTTGGGAGGCAGAGGCAGGTGGATCTCTGTGAGTTCAAGTCCAGCCTGGTCTACCTAGTAAGTTCCAGGACAGCTGGGGCTACAGGGAGACCCTGTCTCAAAAAAAAAAAAAAAAAAAAAAAAAAAAAAAAAAAAAAGAGTCAGTTTAATACAATAACTAGTAGAAAACTAGTTTTAGGCTCTCCCCTGTATCCTGTGACCTGCCTAGCCTCGGGTTCCTAAGTCTGATATCACTGTCAGGTATGGGTTTTATCCTATGAAGGAGACCTTAAATCCAATTATAGAGTAGTTGGTTACTCCCACAATATTTGTTCCACTATTGCACCTGTAGGCATATCTTACCAGATCAGTTGTTGTAGCTCACAAGAATCACAGGTGAGTAAGGTTGATGATTATGCAGAAAGACTGTAAGAGCCAGAGGTGGTGGATGACCACAAGGAAACAGTTTTCCAGATAGCTGGTCAGTTACTAATATGAACTCACAGCAATGGTAACAGTCTGCACAAGTCCCATGTAAATTCAAACCAGACAAAATCCCAACATAGATATAGGAAAGTGGGTTAGAAACCTTAACCCAACCTAAGGAAACTTTGGCAACCTATATTTTCTGGAAGCAAGAAAGACCAATGGGACTGTTAATACGTTAACCAAGCTCCAGTGGATGGACCCACACTGAAGGACATTTGGAGACACAAAGTAGACTCTATAGGCGTTATAATATATACAATAGAGTACATTAAATTGGGGGGGCAATAAGAGGAGGAACGTTTTGGGAGGGGAATCTAAATACCATCAAATTATATTGTATGAAAATCACAAAAACCTGTTAAAAATTAGATATTCAAAAAATTTTAGAAAATATATTGTTTGCGTATGTGTTGTTAAAAAATGATAGATTTAGATTTGGCCAGTGAGATGGTTCATCAGGTGCTTGCCTCAAAGGTGGAAGAAGAATGTAGACTCCACATAGTTGTCCTCTGACCTCTACATATGTGCTGGGACATGCATGTGCTGGCACACATACCTATAGACATGTACCCACAATAAGGAAAAAATAAGTAAAAGTGAAAAAAAATAAAATTTCTTTTTAAAAGTGATGTATTTCTTTGTTCTTTGGAGGTTTTGACACCAATCTCAGACGTATTTTTTATCCTAGGAAACAGTTTCATTGGTAAGAAAATGGTCTGAATTTTCCCTTTTCTTACATTTAAAAAAAAAAATTTGAAAGGAAATATTTTGTCCATTTTTCTTCTTAAGATGATATATAGGTTTAATTAGTGTGATGGCCAGGCTGAAAAACACTTTGGATGAACATTATCTTATACAATAGCAGAATTAAAATAATTGCAAGACTTGGCATTTTCACCCATTGTCATAAGTGATTCATGGTTTTCTCTTTGGAATCCTGACATACTTTTTTCCACAGAGTTGAGAGTAAACAGAATCTGGAAACAACAGGTCATAGGATTCTTCTGGACTCAAAGTTACATCTATATAGAGTCAAACCTGTACATTTCCATTTTCTTATTGTGTATGGCATTAGGTAAACATTTACTTGACTTGTAAGAGTTGTCTGTCTCCTCTATCAAACCCTCCCTATCTAGGTCAAATAAGTAGTGAAGGACAGAGTGGGAAGGATGGAGGATGGAGATACTCACATATGCTTGGTCAATATGGACAGGAATGTGAAGGGTCATGGCAGCTGAAGCCTGGGTAAGACTGCAATATTTTTGACTACAGTGGCAACACAAGAAACAGTGGAACACTGGTTGTTTCCCCAATTAGTTCAAGCTCTGAGGAAAGCTTTCAGTTTGAAGTGTTTAGTTAAGCCCAAACAAGCACAGAACTAAAAGCAGTGTTTGAAATGGGCACCCCATCAGAACTCATCCTCCTTTGCCTGCCATCCTAGCCCTTAAATGGCACTACAATGCTTTTGTCACACAGACTTTGCCATGGAGTTATTGTTTTCATCCTCATAATTGGATTGAATTCCCTAAAGGTAGAAATGCCTTTAATTCATCTTTCTTCTCTCAAAGAAGTCTGCCACAGTATATGTATCTTCAATATAGCTTTGTTGAACAAATAAGCTAAATCCATCATTCAGAAAGAATTAGTTGCTAACATGGAAGAGGCAATTTTATGCAAGGTCCAGGCATACCTATTTATGACTTAAGGAAGCTGGGAAAGAAAGGGCACTTGTCTTCTGTAAAGTGCACCAAAGTTACTTTCTTCGCTAGCTGGAGAGGCACTGAAGGATAACTCTGTGATCATAAAGCCACCATTTTTTTTTAAAAAAAGAAGAAATTTCATGTATCCCAGGCTGGCCTCCAACAGGCTGGATAGCCAAGGATGACCCTTGAACTTCTAATCCTCCTGCCTCAAGCTGCCAAGTGCTGGCATTACATGTATGCACCCCAGGCCTGCCTTAAGAGGTACTGGGAACCAAACCCAGTGCTCTGTGCATGGTAGGCAAGCACTATGCTGACTGAGCTACACTCAGTCCCCAAGTCAACATTTGATGTTTAGCTTTATACTCTCCTGGCTGCAGGTATAGTCCCTGAGGGTTGTCTGGCATATGTGTTTGACACACCGGTTACTGAAGAACTGAAGGCTTCTGGAACCCTTTTATAAAATAAACCAGACCCTAATTTTGAGTCCAGAGTCCTAAAATTTCCCTAATCAAATATCTTAATGGGTAGCAAAAGAAGGTAAACACACAACAGGCAATCCACAGAAAACAAGCGGAATGGCGGGACATGGTAATGTATTCCTTTGATCCCAGCAATCAGGAGGCAGAGGGAGGTAGAGACAGACAGACCTCGAGTTCAAGAACAGCTTGGTCTACATAGCTGGTTCCAGGCCAGCCAGCTATTCACTCTCAGGCCACTGCATAGTGAGACCCTGTCTCCAACAACACAACAATAACAGAAAAAACCAATCCCCCCAACACACAACTCCCCCCTCAACCCAACCAATCAAAAAACAAAGTGAATTCCTATACCTAATTCTGCTTGAGGGACAATCTACTGAGTAGCACCAAACCACAGTGAACTGATTTCAACAGCTTCAATATCCATATAGCAAAATGTATTTATAATTACGGATTTACTTAAATTCCATGTAAGTATATAGAAACTACAGTGTATAGAAATCCATAGTGAAAAAGTAGATAATTTCTAATTTGGAGAGTAATTTGCCACTGAATTTGTTTTTAAGAGCACCTTCCCATTTTACAACTAAATATGATTAGTTAACAATACACGGATTCCCTTCTCTTTCCCCTCTTCACAGATGCTGACAAAGTCACTTCCATATCAGAGGTACAGAAGGCAGTCCATTTAACAAGGAGCTTGAAAACATTTGAGTGTTGTGTGAGGGGCCTGAGAGAGAGCTGTAGGGATAGATCAGCTCTCATTAATGTTTAAGAAATTCATGAAAGCGCTGCCCCAGGCTAGCAAGGGAGAGACAAAAACTATCTTGCATTCCCCAATCACATTCAAATAAAACCGCAAATGACAGAACCGATTACTATTAGACATAAGCACTAGAAACTTGTCAAAACAGCTCTCCTTTGGATCTCAGAGGAAATATCTTGTCCTCTAATATTCTTCTAAGAATCCTTTCCCCATATCTTAATTCCATCCTTTACTATTGCCTTTTGGACGTGACTTCATCACTTACTTCCTCCCTTGTGATCCTTAACTCTTTTTTCTCCCCTGACTTAACCTTGACGTTATAAACACAATGAAGTGTCTTAATAACATCCCCATCTTCCTAACCATGTATTGCCTTCTCACTCTCACCGTTTCCTTCCTTCCTTTCTGCTAAGATTATAAAAAGCATTCTTGATGTCCATTCCTTCATGTCCACATTTTATTCACTCTCAGGCCACTGCAATTTTCCCTTCACTGAAACTACTTTTCCTAAGGTCACACTGGCTGCTTGTAAACCTCTCTGGGATTCCCTTCCGCCCTTTGTTCACCTCCATCCTTTTGCTATGTTGGGCAATGTGGACCTTGCCTTCATTTTTAGCATTTTCTTTTAATTTTACTTCAAGTGTAACAGAAGATCTCTTTATTTCCTATTTCTCCTTGAATTTACTTTAAATTTGAAACCTGATTCTATCACCTCGCCTGTGTGACCTTGGTGAGTTTTATACAAACAATTGCTGATGGTACTGAACTGGCCAGCCTCAGATGTGCCTCTCTTTGTTAGTCAGGATTCTCACAGGCCACAGAAGTTTTATTGTTAATTTTGTCAGTATGACTGAAGAATGTCTACTGACCTGTAAAGCACATTCTTGGATGTGTCTGTGAAGGTGTTTCTGTAGAAGGCTGGCATATGGGGGAGACGAGTGTGCAGATGACTCACCCTGAACTTGGGAAGCACCACCTACTCAGCTAGGGCCCAGATAGAAAGGAGAGGCCCATATCTGTGCATTTTTCATTCTTGAATGAGTTTCTGTTGTTTGGATTTGGCTTGGGTTTGCTGCTGCTCTTCTATGAGGACATGAGATGGAAGATCTCTCTGACTGGTGCTATATCACCAGTCCCTTTCATTTGGAGGCTTCCAGCTTTTGGATGGAGCAGCTATTGGTTTCCTTGGCTGCCTGGTCTTCTCTGGCAGACAAGCTAAAAAGGCCTAGTTAGTCTCTGATTATATAAACCACTTTAAAATACACTTCTTAATTATACATATTCTGAAGGCTTTATTCCTCTAGAGACTCCTGACAAATACATCTAATCAAGGAAGTATTACAAGAAATGGTGAAAATCAGGAAACTATTACCAGAGCTGGGAACAAATTGGAAACTTGGGAAAGAGGAACTTTGGTCATGTGAGAGCATAGCCAATGCCAAAGCTACAGAGAAAATTGGTTAAGAAGAGCTAAGTATCCTGACTACTTTTCACTCCTACCAGTCTGTCTTCTGCTGGTGCCTCCCACTACTCAAATCTAAGAGGAAACTGACTGCAAACTAGAGGTTGGCTGATGCACTAGAGGTCCACCTCCTGAGACGCACAGCAAGGCCTTCTGGAGAACGAACCTTGGTGGAAGACCAGTAGAGAACAGGCAGCACACAAGCACACTGGCCACTATTTCCTTCATGCACTAAAAATATTTGGTGTGCCACTTCTGGGTAAGATGGCAGATTAGAAGTTGGAGTGTTTGGCCTGGCGAAAGAGAAGAGCAAGAAGAGAAAAGAATTGACTCTATTCCTAGTGGGGGAAAATAAAGAAGCTGAGTGAGATCTGCAAAGTGCTCTATGGATCAGCAGCCAGGAGCAACCGCTTGCCAACTGACACCTAGCTGCACCCATGCCAATCCCATGGACCTAGAGTGTAACTGTCAGGGAGATGTTGCTCCCCTCCTGGACATGAGCACCAGGAGGACAGAAGCTGGAGAAAGATTAACTTAGCTGGAGCTACAACCAAGGGCTGGCTATATACTGGACAGAGAGATGGCCAGATATGCATGGCCTTGGAGACTGTGGCACAGGAACATGAAGCTGAGATTCTCCAAGGAAACCCAGAGTGGATCTTTTGAAAGCACCAACCTTGTTAATACCTGGGGGAGTAAAAAACAAAAGCAGAGAGCTAGCCAGAAAGAGAACACCAGTATTACCCTGACACTAAAAATGGGTAAAGACAGCAGAAAAAGAAAAATATAGACAAATTTCCCCAATGAACATAGATGCCAAATTCAAGACCATTTTAGGCAGATCATACATTATGACAAACTTGGTTACATTCCAGAGATACAAGCAAGTTGGTTCAACATATGCAAATTGATAAATATAATACAAAACATTAATAGACTTGAGCATAGAAATTATATGCTCATCTTAATAGATACAGAAAAGTGACAAAATTTGTCTTCCCTTCAAGATAAAAGTTCATGATAAAAGTTCAGAAGGAGCCGGGGTGCATGCCT
>NW_008332654.1:1519497-1526812 GCF_000622305.1 Nannospalax galili | reverse complement strand
TTATTTTGATATATCACAGTGAAAGATTTATCGTCCTCTTTTTTTTTTTTTTTTTAAAAAAAAAAAAAAAAAAAAAAAAAAAAAAAAAAAAAGTTCAGCAGGAACTATGAATATAAGAAATATATTTCAGCACAATAAACGATTTATGCAGCAAACCTGTAGTTGATATCATACTAAATGGAGAAAAGCTAAAAGCATTTCCTCAAAACTCTGGACTGAAACAGGGCTGCTCAATCTCTCCACTGTTATTTATTATAGAGCTTGATGTCTTAACTAGAGGAATAAGACAAGAGAAACAAGACAAGAGAAAGAAATAAAAGGGACACAACAATAAAGGAAGAAGCCAAATTATCAATTTGCAGATGGCATGATCCTATACTTAGAAAATTCTACTAGAAAACTCAGGTCTGATAAATGCTTTCAGAAAAGTATCAGAATTCAAAAGCAACATATGAAAGTCTGCAACTTTTCCATATACCAATGATAAACTTGCTGAAAAAAAAAAAAACACCTAGAAATAACCCTAAAGTGATGGTTAGTGTTAATTGTCAACCTGACAGATTCTAGAATCTCCTGGGAGAGAGGTCTATGGGCATGTCTATGAGGGATTATCTTTCTTTTAAGATTTTCTTTATTATTTTTAATTTGTGTGTATGAGTGTATTGCCTACATGTATGCAAGTGCACCTATGTCATGCAATGCTCATGGAGGTCAGAAGAGGGTGTCAGGTCTGCTGGAACTGGAGTTACAGGTGGTTGTTAGCCATCATGTGTCTGCTGGGAACAGAACCCAGGTCCTCTGCAAGGGCAGCCAATACTCTTAACCACCTGAGCCATCTCTCCATCCCCCTGTGAGGGATTATCTTGATTGCACTATGGTGAGAAGACCTGCTTTCTATAGGTGGCCCCATTTCCTGGCTGGGATCCTGGGCTATATAATTAGAGAAAGGGACTATGTAATTAGAGAATGGTAAGTGCATGTTGGGCAGCAACATGCACTTACCGTGCTCTGCTCTCTGATTGTGAATGTGATGTAACCATCTGCTTCAAGCTCCTGGCATTTTCACTTCCTCACCATGATGGACTGCACCTTTGAACTGTGAGGCAGAACTGACCTGTTCTCCCTTAAGTTGCCTTTGTCAGAGTATTTACCATTGTTTAACAGGAAAAGAATCTAAGATACTTAACAAAGGGGGTAAAAGACTTCTTTGAAAATTGTAAACCATGGAAAGCAATTGAAGAAGACAGAGGATGGAAAGACCTCTCATGCTTTTGTTTTGGCGAAACTGTTATTGCGAAAATGTCTACATTACCAAAAATGATCTACAGGTTAAATGTTATCTTTATCAAAATTCCAACAATATTGTTCAGAGAACTAGGGAGAAAAAACAATGTTAAAGTTAACAGGGAAGCACAAAAGATGCCAAATAGCCAAAGTAATCCCAGGTAGAAAGAGTGATGATGGAGATATCGAGGCAGGATAAAAAGATAGGGAATTATGGCAACATGCAGAGAAAAGGCTGGGAGGGGAAGGAGGCTCTGCTCCATGCGTCTGATCTGTTACTGCTGAGAGAGGCTGGAGACTTTAGACTCACTGAGAAGGCCCTAAGGGGCCCACAGAGAAAATATGTGTTTTCAGAAAGACATCTTGTCTGACACAGTAAATAAACTATTCTCACTTAGGGACCAGAGGATCCATTCCTAAAGATGCATCCATCAAGGATGTCAAAGACAGTAACTATGCTATGCTTACTTAGGGCTAAAATTATGTAAAACCTTATGTTTCAAGCATTCCCCTCTCCTAGACCTAAATGATGCCTCTCATTAATTCACCTCACAATTTGTACTGAGAAAGCTTCTTTTTAAAAAAATATTTTTATTTTTATTTTATGTGTATGAGTATATTGCCTGCATGTATGTAAGTACTCCTGTGTTGTGAAATGCCTGCGGAGGTCAGAAGAGGATGTTGGAGCTTTTGGAACTGGAGTTACAGACGATTGTTAGCCACCATGTGGGTCCTCTCAAGAACAACCAGTGTTCTTAATCACTGAGCCATCTCTCCAGCCCCCTGAGAAAACTTCTGTCAAATGCAACATTGGGGGGCTGGAGAGATGGCTCAGTGGTTAAGAACACAGGTTGTTCTTCAGAAGGCCTAGGTTTGAATCCCAGCACCCACATGGCAGCTAACAACTGTAACTCCAGTCCCAGGGGATCCAACAGCCTCTTCTGACCTCCACAGACATTGCATGACATGGGTACACTTACATATATGCATGCAATACACACACACACATAAAATAAAAATTTTTTAAAAAAGCTTAAAAATTGTAACATTGGTACAAATCGTATACTTTGGGCAATGCTAGAAACAAAGGGGGTGGTTTCTGAACAACTTTTGAAGATGTAGCTTGAAAGCCACCAAAATCTCATATATGCCCATTTTAAGGAAACCTAATTAAGACTCTTGTAGGTGTCCTACTGGGCATGTTTTACTCTTTCTCCTTTGGAGAAACTTTTTATTTTTAATAAATTTGACTTTGCTTCATATTTGGCTTCACTAATTTGGGCTTTTCCTGGTGGAGGTCTCCAAATAGAACGTCTTGCCTCTGTGGTATGGAACTGTGTTTCTATCTCCAGTGACAGTACCACAATAACTAATCTCAAATTATGTTGCAGAGGAATAGCAATAGAAGTAGCATGGTACTGTATCAAAAACTCAGAGAAATGGGCACATACAGCTATAGCCGTCTTAATCTTTGGTAAATATGCCAAAACATACCTGGAAAAAAATACCACAGCCTCATGCTGGATATGAAATTAGACCCATGACTCATCCTGCACAAAAATCCATTCAAAATGTATCAAAGACTTTAAGACCTGAAACTTTGAAGTTGCTAAAGGAAAACACAGGGGAAACACTTCAATATTTAACCAAAGCAGGGGGGTGGGGGATCTATGCCAACTGTGTGTACAGGGGATTAGTTTGTAGAATATATAAAGAACTGCAAACATTAGAGCAGGGCATGGTGGCCCATTCCTTGAGCTCAGCAGTTGGGAGGCAGAGGCAGGCATCTCTGTAAGAACCAGGCCAGCCTGGTCTACATAATGAGTTCCAGGCCAGCTGGGGCTACAGGGGAATCATGTCTCACAAAACCAAACCAACCAACCAACCAACGAAACAAACAAACAAAAGAACTGCAAAAATATAAAAAAAGAAAGAAAGAAAAGAAAATCTTGTAGTCAGTAAGTGAGGTAATGATCTGAACAGACAGTTCTCTAAGGAAGAAACACACGGCCAATAAATACCCTTGCCAACAGTGCAATGCAAATTAAAACTGCTTTGAGATTCTACCTAGTCAGAATGACTATCATCAGAAAAACAAAGGAGAACAAATGCTGATTGGGGATGTGGGGAAAGAAGAGCTCTTATTCATCCAGTGGAAATGTAAACTTGTGTAGCCAGCCACTATGGAAATTAGTATGGAGGTTACTCAAAAAACTAACCAAACAAACAAAATCCTCTAAAATAGAATTGTATGACTCATCTACACCACCCATGTGTGTATATGCCCAAAGGACTTTGTATCCTACCACAGAGATACTTACACATCCATTTTTTGCTGCTCTATTCACAAACGCAAAGAAATGGAACAGCCTAGGTACCTATCAACAGGAATGGATAAGGAAATTTTATATATAAGGGCTGGAGAGCTGGATCAGCAGTTAAGAGCATGGTCTGCTGTTACAGAGGACATGGGATTGGTTACCAACATCCACAGGATGGCTAACAACCATCAGTAACTCCAGTTCCAGGGATACGACACCCTGTTCTGGCCTCTGTGGACATTGAACAACATGGGTGCACTTACATACAGGCAATACACTCATACACATAAAAATAAATTTAAAACAAATTTAAAAAGAAATTTGATATATTTACAAAATGGAATTTTATTCTACCCTAAAGAAAACTGAAATCATGACATTGCAGAAAAATGGATGGACATTCAAGTGAAATAAGTCAGGCTCAGAGAGACAAATAGTGCATGTACTCTCTCATAGACAGAACAAATATGTCTGTGTGCATATGCACATGTGCGTATGAAGGTCATGAAACTAGATAGGGGCCCAGAAGAGAGGCAGAGATTTTTAAGGGAAGGGGAAAGGAAAAAAGGGAAAGGGTAATGGAATACATGAATTGTAATCTGAAAGCAGGAGGGAACTTTGGGGGCGTAGAGAAGGAGACTAGTAAGAGTGAGGCAGGGGGATGGAGGAAGACAGTGGGGGAGGCAGACAAATAAGAACACGAACACAGTATTAAAATGCCATAATGAAACATACTGCTTGTGAGACTGGAGAACTGGCTCAGTTTAAGAGCACTGTCTGCTCTTGGAGAGGGCCCAGGATCAGTTCCCAGCACCCATATGGCAGCTAACAACCATCCATCACTCCAATTCCAGGCGATCCAGCACTCTCTTCTGACCTCTGCAGGCACTGCATGACATGGGTACACTTCTATACATGCAGGCAATACACTCATACACGTAAAAATAAAAATAACAAAAAATATTTTAAAAATTGTTTAAAGCCGGGAGTGGTGGTGCACACCTTTAATCCCAGCACTTGGGAGCCTCAGAGGCAGGCAGATCTCTGTGAGTTCAAGGCCAGCCTGGTCTACATAGTGAGTTTCAGGACAGCTGGGGCTACAGGGAGACCCTGTCTCAAAAAGACCAAAAAAAAAAAATTGTTTAAAATCTCTATCAGGTATTCTAGAGAGTGAAGGTATAGGGGCTCACAAGACAGTGAGGATGCCCACTTTCATGGTGTTTTTACTTCTGGGAAGTAGATGGTGAAGGATTAATCACACAAGGCAGTTTCAGGTGGTGATAGTACTATGCATAGTACTAGTCAGTCCTTCAGATGAGGATCATCAGGAATATCAGTTCTAAGTAAAGGACAGCAGAGCTTAAAATAAGTATGAAGAGGGAAACTCTGCTTTCTATGACACAGGGGAATACTGTTCATGCAAGACCAGCAAGGTGGGAGTAGGACATCCTGAGGTAGGAAACACACCCATTCAGGAAGAGAACAGGGAAACAGAGTGCTAGGGGCAGTGAGGTAGGAAGGATAGGAGGTGAGATCATAAAGAACTTTGTAGACCAGGTGAGGAGTTAGTATTTTTCCCTAAAGGTTTATAGTTTTAGACTGATCATGGTGGGATGCTGTGTGTGATTTAAGACTTGTCTCATTTCCATTGCTGGGTGTGGTGGCACATGCCTTAAATCCTAGCACTCCAAAGGTAGAGGCAGAGGCAGGTAGATCTCTATGAGATCTATGGTCTACATAGCCAGTTTCTGGCCAGCTGTGGCTACAAGGAGACCCTGTCTAAAAAATTAAAATTAAAAGACATGTCTCATTTCCAAGTGTAAGTTGTAAAATACATTTTTCACAATTCCAAGAAAAATAGACAGCAACATGACAAGACTGGAGATGCCCCATTGCAGTTTACACTGCCTTGAGCACAGCACTCAGCCTGGAGGACATAGAGGGTATTCTGGAGGGACACGGAAGTTTAGATAAGAATGAACAGCCGTCCAAGTCTGGTCATCCAAACTGGCTGGAGCCCAGGAGGTGGCTCCCAGCTAAGGCTCTGCATCTGGATTAAAGGTCTCTGAAATGTGTACGGCAGGGTCACACAAGGCTTAATTAGCCAGTCAGTGACATGAGAATAACCAGGGATGGAGAACAGAAACACAATGGGAAATAAGAGTTGCTCATTCTTAGGGGGGCTTATTTGGTTCCCAACAGCATGGAAATTTTTATTTATTTATTTAATACATATATAAATTGAATAATAATTGAAGCAGTGTTCCAGACTCCCCTCACAAGCACATTAATGTCTCAAGGTTTTATTCACGGGCCTGTTCAATCAGAAGTGACAAAGATCTGCCCTGGCAATAAACACAACAGGCATTTCAGTGGTTTACAGCAACTAAGGGTTTCTTGTCAGTCACTTTACATGTTCATCATGAAGTAACGGGGAGTCTTATTTTCTTTCCCAAGACAAAGAATGATAGAACACACAGTCTATGGGACATTGATGACTGACATGGCAAAGAGCAAAGGAGTTCAGGAAAGGTCTTGCATCAAACAAAAGCAGGATGTGTCATGTATCTCAACCGTTAGGAGGCTGGAACATAGTTACTCTGTGCCCGAAAGCGAAACACCAAGCACCACCATTCACTCATCTGTAACCACGGGTTTTGCTGCTGCCTGTATACACTAATGTCAAAACTTCTGGGAGTGATGACCCATTTAATGGAGTACATATATTTTCAGCCATCTGCTGGAATGCCACATTTGGATGGTATCACAGTCATCTCAGACCTGGTGCATCAGGTTCACTTTTTGCAGTTTTAATAGTCTCTTGGTCAATGACTCCATGATCGATCTACTACGCGAAATAAAAATACTAGATTGTTATCCTTGACCCCCCCAACCCTGCTTTTCTAGCGCCAAGTCAGTCATCAAGTCTATAAACAGTGAGAAGGGGCCATCTGATAGTACGAGCCCCCAACATTTCTTTCCACGAACATTCTCCAGTACCCGAGGTATGGCGCTTGGCACTCAATAAATTGGGATAAGGAACAGACCGTCGAGTGGCTGCCTGGCTGCTAAATGACCAAGTTCTCTAGAACCCATAGGTAGACCTTGCTATCTGGGAACAAGAACTCTTCTTCTCTAGGGTAGCCCAAGACAGCTATGGGTGCGAGCGCCACAGTTCGGCCCGCTCGGATCAGAGGTCACGGGGGAAACCAGAGTCTGGAGCCCAGAGTCTCAGCGGTTGTGGCCAGGGGTCTCCGCGCCCGAGAGGAGGCGCACGGCCCGACACGCAGCCGGGAGCGCGCAGCCCCGGGTACCCCTTCCGCCTCGCCGCAGATCCTCTTTCCGCGGCTGCTCGGCCTCGAGACCGGGATGCCCCGCGACCCCTAGGCGTCCAGGCTGAGCGTCAGAGGGGCGTGACCAGCCGGCGATGGCTCCGCCCCCTCGGCGCACCCCGCCCCTCAGGCCGAAAGGGGCGGGCTCTGCGGGCGCCTATGGTCCGGAGCTGCTGACTCCGTGTGGGACGCTGCCCTGACCCCAGCCGTTCCCGCCCCGCGAGCGGATGCTGAGAGCCGAGGCCGGGCCGCGGGACGCCATGGAAAGCCGCTGGCAGGCGGGCGCGGCGCGGGCCGAGGCGCTGGCCGGCTGAGTCCGAGGCATGTGGAGCCCCGGCGGGAGCCTGCTGCAGGCGCTGCCTCGGGTCCTGCAGCACG